>NW_010115148.1:129618-135071 GCF_000699245.1 Pterocles gutturalis | reverse complement strand
GAGGAAGCTTTCCAGCTCCCAGGCCCCGGAAGGCCCCCGGGGGGTGCTGCTTTTCCTCTGTAGCATTGAGCACAGCCCCTCGTCAGGGCCCTTCTGGGCCCTTTTGGCTCCGTTCTTGCTGGCTGCCCTTGCGCCTCCAAGGCACCACTCGTGCCCCGACTCTCTCGGGCTCTCTTGGCCACCGTAAGTTTGGAGCAGGCGTGAGCTCTGCTCTTCCCTTGGCTCCATCTGCCCAGGGGTTCTTGCTTGTGCAAAACAGCCTGTGCTGGGACAGGCTCCAGGCTTGCTGCACCATCAGAAGCTGCCGCTCTCCAGCTCTCCTCGCGGGCAACACAAGCACTGGGCATGCACGAGAGCGCTTTTCACGCACCACTGGCCCAGAAACACAGTGGTAGAGCAGGATTTAGGAGGCAAAAATTGTGCTTGTCATCGACACGTGTCATAATTTGGAAAACACCCCAGTGGTACCACACATCACTTCTTCTTCTATCTATCTGCTGTCTATCTTCTATCTATCTTCCTCTGTGCGTGTCTGGTCCTGACCCTCACTCTTCACGCTCTCGCCCTTCAGGAAACAGGCACTGCTTGGCCTGTGTTCCTGCTGCTGCTTTCTGCAGGTCTGCGTCTTGCCTTTGGCAGACTGCAAGGCTGAACAGACAGAAGAAGAAAACCAAACCAAAACCAAAACCAAACCAAAAGAAGCAAAAACCAAAAAGAAACCAAGAGCAAACAAAATAAAACCCTGTTTCCACTTCTATCCTTTGTGTTGTCTGTCCTTGAAAGCGTTTTTGTCCCTTCAGGTGAATAGCCCCATCGTTACCTGGCTGGTTGTGAGCACAGGGAACAGCCCAGGACAGCCCAGAGCAGCCCAGAGCTGTGCCTGACCAGCCCTGGCCTGGGTCGGAGGCTCCATCCAGGAGAGCAGCTCTCTGGAGGGCAGGGCCCAGGCCCGTCCAGGGGACAGGGGCAGAGACGGGCACACCTGCAGCATGGCTCAGGCAGGGACTGAGGGCCCCGGGCTGAGCTCAGACACAGCCCCTGAGCAGGAGACGGTGGGGGTGGGTGGGGGTCCCAGGGGAGGCCAGTCCCAGACACTGACGGCTATCAGCAACCCCCAGGACCCTGGCAGACGCAGACTTGGTGAGCCTCACCAACCCTCCCCGATGCTGTTAAAAATGTTTGATTTATTTTCTAATGACAGTATAACACGCATTGACACCTTTTCATTTACACATCATCAAAAGTTCTCTAAAGGCTTGCACTGAAATCCCACTGCTATAATCACAGTGGTATCAAATTAGCATCCTAATGAATTCTCCATGGACTTGTGCCCTTACGTGTTTTCCCCATTCTAATCTCATATCATAATAGCACCATAACTGGGTCCCTACAGATTCCTACCAACATCATTATGAAACGGTTAACATCATAGATACACGACAAACTGAACAAAAAATAAGCAGCATTGTAAAATAAGAGATTCTGAAAAGTAATTGCTAGATACAGTTATGATACCTGTTTCGGGTGTTTTTTTCCATTATATTCCCGAAGAATTAGTCTCTGTGAAAAAAAGCTACCTGGCAGCACAAAAGTAGTTCTTAATATGGAAAATATACAACTAGAAGATTTTCAAGCCATGCAGCCCAAAAACATGTTAGCTATTAACTAAACCAGTGTTTAAAAGTCAAGTAAATGAACAACTGGAACTCAGAGCACAACCTTGTGAACACATGCACAGCAATACACATTTACACACGTACAACCACCATGTAATGGGTTTCAGGATGAAACTGTCTGACACAGGACCAGAATCAGTACTATGAGCAGCACAGAGTTGTAAGCACACGACCATAATAAGCATGTTTACTGTATCATGGCAGTTTAGACATGAATGACAAAAGGAAACAATAAACCATTAACAGAGCTCTTGAGATGCCAAAATATTTGGTATCTGTATCAGAGGCACTGGGCACCAGTTACCTAATCACTTCCTTGAAGGGCAGCTACAACCAGCAGAAGTCTAAAAAGTCTCACCCTTCATTAGTGTGCCTAAATCCACAGTGGTGTTATTTCAAACCTAAACAAACTTATCTGTTTTTCCAAATTATACACAATAATTGGGGTGGGAGGAGAAATCTGTGTTTCAATTAGCATTTATTAAATGGGGAAAAGACAGTTAGAACTGCCCCTCTCTTTCACGGTTCACGGTGACTAAATTACTGATATTAGTAATGTGCTAGAACATAAGCTGCTGTATTGAACAAGATGCACGTAAAACTCTGCAATGGTAAGAGACTGACAAGTCTCTAAAACTCCATTTTATTGGAAAACTTTTTTTAGTGCTGGTAACTACACACATATGAGGGGGTGAACTGTATTTAAATTATTTTTTTCTAATGTAAAAGGACATTCAACAACACAGCTCAGTAAGGTCTACCCGAAATAAAACAACTGAATGTCAGGTGCAGAAATGGAACTGCAGAGCTCATAACACCCAATAAGGAGTGCACAACAGATTTTACTGACAAATGTAAATTACTAGAGATAAGATTCATTCTGTCTCTGGGGAAAAAAAAAAAATACTTTATGTAGTCCTCAGTTGTGATCCCCATTTTGAAGTAACCGCCTATATTTTCACCTCCTAGTAGAGGTATGTCACACAGAGCACCAAAGAGAAGCTGTACAACTTTCCTGTAGTATAGCAAAAAAAATGGAGAGAAATCCCAGGAGAACAGCTGAAGTCATTTTCGTGGGGAAGTAGGAAGACCCATAAGATGCAGTCCCATAAATTCTTATGAAAATCATACATCTGCATCTCACTTCTATCTGAATTGGCAGTGAATTAATTGCTGAGGTCTATCATCTTTTAACAATCTGAAGGAAAAAAAATTGCAAAAATTTGATGGTACTTATATTAGGAACAGAACAGAGTATAATAATTAAAAATAAATGACAAACTTGGTCATGACAGAATGTTACTCAAGGAAAGGTCGAGTCACTAAAAAAAAAAATTAGCTTATTCAATTTCTCAAGTACCACATGAGTCGCAGTAGTAATGGATAGTAGATAGTATTAATGACAGCTTGCCGTAAGACAGAACATTCTGACAGTCTCTTTGCCATAAAGAATCTCATATAAAATGATTTTGCAAATACTGTCCAAACGCATATCTGTGTTGAGGGCTTAGCTAGCATGTTAAGAATAGATGCAGATTAAAGTCGTATTCAGCTTACATCTGGAGAACACAGTCCTACATCAGCTAATACTGGAAGGATGAAAGGACAAAGTAAATTCAGCCAGTTGACAGTGTCCAGCTTTCCTTTTGCAGGTACAATGTGAATTACTCAGGGCAGGCTGCAGAATTACTCTTCACACAATCAAGAAGCAAACTGCTCTTGAAGGTCTGAAGAACAATGGTGTTCAGAGTAACAATGCAAAATCAAGGCTATTGCCTGAACTGACTTGAAACCTCTTTGGGCATCCTGATCAAAAAGGGATATTGAGCTTCCTCAAACCTTCATCTGCTCTTTGCTTTCATGTGGTTGACCTAAATTAATTTCATTAACTATGCTTTTTTTTATTATAACCGACAATGCCTTTCAAAATGGTCAGCAAAACTGAAGACATTGAGCATTTCTGATATTTTTCTTTGTTAAAAGTACACTTTAAAAATACTCTCCTTTTAGCTTCCAAACTATAAAATACAACATAGGCAAACTTTCTAAGCTTTTGCATTTCTCATATTCAAAAAAAAGTTACAGATCTTTAAAAGATCTTTGGCTGAACACAGAATTGATCTACAGCCATTTCTGTCCACTTTGCCATGAGATGCCACTTAAGATTCTCTAATATGAAAATACTCCATAAATAACAGTGGCGTGGTTATCCAAGAAACCTTGAAGTAAAATGATCTCCAAGTGCAACCAAATTCTTCGGAAATATGTTCGCTTTCTCCTCCAAAAGTGCCTCATCTGGTTGAAAGAAAAAATTGTTTTGCTACAGATATTGTCAAGTTATAAATTTTAAGCAATCTTGATAAACAGGTTAATAACTCAATTTCAGTTTTGTAAAAACAGAAATTTACAAAATGTGATGGAATGATCATTTGAAAATGTTTTTCCGATTTATTTCCTACCATGCTGGCCACTCAATTTGTGCAGACTTACAGTAGTGATTTTAATCTTAGCCTTATTATGACAAGAACAACAAAACATAAAAGGAAACATCCCTCATAATGACAAAGGAGGAGGATACAACTGAAGCCTAGTTAGAAACCCAATTGACAACTCATTTGTCAGTGCCCTAGCAATAAATTGACCAAATTAGGTTTGCTGTTCATCTTGTACAAAGAAAACAAACCTAACTGATGGGGGAAAAAAAAGAAATCACTTCTAAAAATGCTACGACCATTAAAAACCTGAACTGTTATTAGTAGCCTAGGAAAGACATGAAAAAGAAAAAACAAAAAAAATCTGCCAGCGTCTTGCCAGTGTTCCCTTGAAGGTAGAAATTACCATCATGTTCTTGTATTACTGAGTGAAAGCACGTGATAACTAGCTGTAGCTACAGAACCCTGTCTGCTTCACTTCTAATCGAGCGTGTAGCTCACCTAGCCTCCACATCATTAGTACTTACATAGATAACTTTCCATATACAAAGCAAACTGGTTCCTCAAAAATACTGCAAGGACATTTCTGTGTAAGTGCCAGCTGAAGAGAAGCAATGTTGTGCTAATCACAGAGATTCGTGAAGGCACCTTTTCTGGGACTCGTCTTAACCTGTATGCTTCACACACTTAAGTGATGCATGCTAGAGAGTCAGCAATGTATTAATTTTCCTGGCAACTCTAAACATAAACAAACTGCATAGCCTTGACATTACTTTGTGCTATGTTGCCTGAGATACAAACTCTATTAACTTTTTACAAAGTTCAATAGAGAAACTTGGGGATTGCTAAGATCACGAGGATCAAGATGCTCCTCTTCCATCTTCTTTGGAAGCACAGCAACGTATCTTCACAGCACAATCCACAAACAACTAAATGGGCTAAAGAAACATTTTAACATAACGTATTCCACAGCTCTGAGAAGAGCCTACTTCAGCAATATCAGGAAGCTGTAAAATATTTTGCAAATATTTCTTGTAATTTAAATATTTGTATATAGCTCCTACTATTGCCTTTTAAGTTTTCCTCTTAAGTCTATAATGTAAAAATTATGAACCTGGCAATACATTTTAAGAAAATATGGTAGCATGTACCTAAGCAGGCAAAGAAAAAAACCACACCATCAAGCCATTTATGAATAAAAAGAGTTATTGAATGGAGGTTTATGTCCTGAAACATGAAGACTTGTTAGCTTTTTACAATTCCAGAATACGGTAATATTTTATGTGCTGTTAAGATGTGTATGTGAACAAGAAATGGCACCTCTTCTACTTTGATAAGCATTCCT
>NW_010115148.1:102706-129607 GCF_000699245.1 Pterocles gutturalis | reverse complement strand
AAAAGCTCACAAACACTCCCCTCATATCTATCCAGGAATCATTATTTAAAAAAAACAATAATAAAAAAATCGGCACTCTCCCCTCAAAACTTTGTTTTTTAAAGGAAAAAAAAAAAAAAGTAGACTCTTTTGCAGACCACAGCAGTTTTACTGCATTGCAAATGCTCATTATTATGCACTGATATGCAGAAGATATTACTGACAATTCCCAGAGTGTTCCCTCTTTCATAAACAGACTGTTGATGGCTGATGCATCATCCATCCGAGCAGTGCAATAAAAGAAAAAATATCACAAAATGTACACAGGGCAGACCAAAAACTAGGTGCCCAAACTGCTACAGATATAGATAATACATTTTCTTGACTGCAGACGGTTCTCATAGTCAGTGGCATTATCCATGAAGAAATGTAAACTCTTACACCTCACCAGCAGATTTCTGTGTTTGCAGAGACTTCTCAAGCATTACTGTAAAGAGCATTTCACTTAATTTAATACAGTATTAAAGCAAACAAAAAAACCCTATATTGATATGATACTGACTAAACTCTTATGTTTTAATTGCTTGTGAAGCATGGGATAACACCTGAAAAAATACTTCCTTCTATGCTAAATCTGCTGAACTCTCCTGCACGGACAGGCCAAGTCAAAACATCAAATCCCACAGAATGTCAATGCAACAGCAAATCATCAAATGGGATAATGCTTTTTGGCCCCAAGTATTATTTGTAGAGAAGTTCTTCATATAAATATTTTATTTTACTGTCTATACACACAACTTCTGGCATACTGGTTGCCTTAATGTCAACTTTGGCCTCTAGGTGCTTTTGCAATACAAACCACAGATGTAATGAGAGCTGGGGAAGTATTTATTATGAATAATTTGTGGCAAGTTTTAGGATTTGTTTTGAAACCAACTGTGCACAAAGACTTGCAATTCTGAGCAGTTTGACAAGCAGCTAAATAATATCAGTGAATAAATCACTAGACGTTATTCCAGTCTAAGGCTGCAGCCAAAGCTCTCCCCGAGCGCTCCTGCACTCAGGAAGGCTGGCTACGCTGGCTGGAAAGCTGCAGCAGTGGACTGAAGCCCAGGCAAACCCCAGCAGCTCTTTGAGGCCTTTTCCCCACCTCATTCTCTCTCACAAAAGGCAAGCCTCCATGCAGGTACTCAGAGCAGCCCCAGTTCTGACAAGGGCTGCAGGTGGGTATCATGTGGCATTAAATGTTTTTCCACAAAGACTGCAAACATTTCTAGGGCTGCTGAGAGCAAGGGTCTGGCAAAGCAGAGAGAGCGAGCAGAGCTGCAGCCAGAGTGCTGGCGGAGAGCAGCTGGCGCAGCCACGCCGGCATCCCGTCGAGAGTACGGGGAGCAAGAACCACTGATGCTGAACCCCGTTAGGAAGGGGTTGGCAGGAACAGCTAAAAGCAAACAGATCCAGTAGGAGCAGTTGTAAACAAACACGAGTAGGGACACCTGCTCCTGGCCCCTAAAGCAACGTGGATGACCAGCTCTAACAAAACTATTATCTAACAGAGGAACCGTGGCTAAAGATGTTTTGCTTGGAGCCCAGGAAACTCAACACCCAGTTTAGTGGCAATAACCCCCGCACTCGGGCAGCCCTTGGCTGACTCAGCAATACCCTCCTCCCCAGCAGCTCTTGTGCTTGCCCAGATGTTTTGAGGGAGAGGACAAGTACAGGTGATGGCTGCTGTAGGACGGGGACATCTGCCACAAAACCCTCACTCTCCATGCTTCCTAATTCTGTCTTCAGCAACAGAACAGGGGAGCAGTTGTCTGTGTTGGTAGGAAGGCTTTAGGCTAGTCTGGCTCCTTAGGCTGTCAGCTTTCCTGGTACATCAGAACATTTCCTTGCACCCTCTTGTGTGACAGTGACATAAGCCTGCCTGCTTAAACCTTGAGCTGACACTAGTTAGTTGCCTGTAACCACGAACAACAAATTCTGGGTGATCCAATAACTGAGCATAGGAGTTAGCCCATCTCAATAATTCCATTCCCAATGGCAGCAAAAAGATTGAGTTGGGAGTGTAGTCAATTTGGAGAGTGGTAGGGGTAGACAACAGGAGGTGAGGAACGTCGTTCTGACCGCTTTTGGTGCAACAGATTTTTCAAAGTGATCTGTTACCATGCTTACTTTCTCCTACTCTTCCTTTCCTTAAAAGAAAAAAATAAAACCTTTCTTCTGTTTTCCACCATGTCTGTATGATATAAAAGCAACCCTCTATTGTGACAGTCCTTCAGATCTTTCAAGCCAAAGCCAGTGCAACAGTTAAAAGGAGTTAAGGGTTCATCCATCTTTAACTTCATGAGCCAAGAAGCTTAATTATCACAGGTAATAACAACCCTTGGTCTAAACTGGTGCTTTATATTTCTGTTACCATATTTTCAGTACAAGTCCTTTATGATATAATTCAAATATCTTGCTGCCTTTTGCTCCTCAAATACAAAATTTAACCCTTGTTTGTGACACACCACCAAATATTGTGCAGCTGTAATTGTATGAGTGGGAGGTGATTAGGATGTCGCTGAGATTTTTATCAGTTCAGGAGAAGGGTAAACGAAATGATAGAACACAGATAGGAAGCTCTGCTGTAATTTTTGTGTTTGACAAACTTTTGATTATATAATTATTTCTTTTTGGTTACAATTTTAAAAGAAACATGCAAACGTTACTATCCACAGGTTTACTGGGACATGAAACTTTCCTCTGTGAAATGTGTCGCTGTATCACAGTAGCTGAACTATGTTGAAATGTCAGCAACATACCGTCATTATTAATAAAATGTCTGAACTGAATTAGATTTGCAGCTGGAAAAGAGAGAAGGCTTATTTCCACCCTTGGAATATTCGCTATGCTACCACTGCTGCTAACACTGCCTACGTCCCCTTGATAAAACAAAATTTGTTTCTTTAATGGATATATGGGAATTTAATTACAATTAAGCAGATACACAAAAAATTACACAAAGCATTAAATATATAGCAAGGAGTACATACAGTTTCAACTTTTTTCAGTTCTGCATACAACGACATCAGATAAATTTGTATCACATTTCTAAACTCAGACATATGCATCACAATTTCTTCTCATCAAGATATATAAAGGTTACAAACATCTACTTCCCAGACTTTCTTCCTAAGTTACGAGACAAACTGAAGTTTTGAATTTTCATTGCATTTAAGAAGTTGAATTATTAATATTTGGAAAAAAAAACAAAACAACAAAGGTCAAATCAATAGCTAAGAATAGTTGTAACTGTGTTTTGTGGTGGGTAGACATGGTAAGTGAAAAGATGACTGATAAGGTCATAAAGCTCAGCACTTTCATTTGCTGGTTTCTCCAATATTCTTGAAAAGGCTATAATCTTTGTTATTCTATGTAAATGGCATAGCAGTACTCTTAAACTAACTAAGATCCAATACAGAAAACCAAAGGAAAGTAAAGAAAGTCTTCAGCAAAAATAAAAAGATTAAAACAAAACCCCTTATCTGAAGCAATAGTTAAAAGGAGCACAAATTGATGTAGATCATTAACCCGGGGGGTCATGCAGCATCAGCTTTCTTAATAAAAAGTCGCAATTAAGAGGATAGAAGATGTCACAAGAAAGGCTACCTGCATTTCTCCCTTTGAAATGTGTTTCCATGATGTGTTTTTTTAATAATAATTACATAATTGGACCATATGCTGTATGGAATGCAACTGGATCTTGAACTTGCTTTGCATTCCTGATTGCTGACATAGTTAATACTGGCGGCCTCAATGATTAAAATATTCTTGAGACAGACACACATACAAATGTGTGCTTTTTTTAAGTGACACATTTTGCTTCTAATTATTTGCCTTATGTCAGTTGATAATTTAGGATATACATGAGACACATTCCCCAATTAATCTCTCAGAACCCTGAAGCACAAATTTCTTTTGTACGTTACAGCTGGCATTTTCAAATGCATAAGTCCAAAGCTAGAGTTCAAAAACCCTCCAAGATACATGGAAATCAGTTTTTATAATACTGCAAATCGGAAAATACCGTTAGTAAAAACAAATAACTTCCAGACTAAATAATACAATTTTAGATTAATGAACAATGGACCAACAGAGGCTGAACACTCGCTTCTCCAGAAGAGCACAGTATGTGCCTTTATGGTACCAGAACACACATGCTGGAGTGCTTTACAAACTGGGAAGGTTTCCAGCTAAAATGCAGGCACAATATACAAGGGCCAGTGATAACTTTTTAAAAGCCCATAAGTAGTCACACCTCCAAAAAGTTGTTACTTTTGGTATTTGCTGTTTAAACTGACAAACAGGGATGACAACAATGATGGCATGCGAATAGGCTTTATACAGGCTTCTCTAAGTAAAACTTGGCCAATTTCCTTGTCTGTAATTTTTGTTAGATCTAGTCAGGTTTTACCTGGCAAGTGTCAAACTAATGAAGCCAAATTGAAAATGGTTTTGATCAGCTTCATAACAATATTTCAAGTCACTACCAGAAAGATGCACACACATTTTCACTTGCTCCAGATCAGTCTAAAATACTGAATTGCAAATTGTGTCTTTCTCTACTCCAGGCCAACACCATGATTCTCAATTTTCTGTCTCCCTTCAGTAGCACAAGGCTGTCAGTAGTTTTGAAGATGGTCTTTCAACCTTTCTTGCCGGAACTTTCCCAAAAGTAAACCACAGAGTACAATGAGACACACCCATGCCAAAGGTACAAAGCATGTGGCTAGTGCCCGTCATGGGCAAAGAGCAGATTCAGAGTACGATGAGAGGACCCTAATTCCCTGGTTCAGCATGCTGAACTATTCTGAGTCTTGCTCTTGGCATTACACTGCTGCCTTTTTCCCCTTTTGGCAGGTAGAAAAATAGTTGTGAAAACACATCTACACGGCCATGATTTCACAAGACAATATTTCTCTGCCTTAATTTACACCTTTGAATCTAAATCTGACACTTAAATACACTACATGTACCTCAGCAGCTTCACATGCAGATCCGTCCTATGGGGGGAGTTTTGAACTCCCAAATCTCAGGAGACAGAAAATTATGTTTTATCACAGATTAGTTGCTAGTTTCCCATCTCCTGTTTTAAAGTTTGGCAACCTGCCTGCTTTTTTAATTAATTTATTCTGTTACTATGGTGACAGTTCATCTCTGTCAATCAGCAGCAAAAGACCAAGGCACACCTTCCCGTAAATAATTGCAGAAAGGTAGGATTTTGTAGACACAGCTAGGAAGAAATCGGATTAGTTTTGAGGAAATTAATATATACCCTCACAGTAAGAAGTCCAAATGATGTTTATCTGCCTACAACATTTGTATTTGTCATTAGAGTGTACATGGGTAAAAAAATGCAATCACCCGAATCAAGCATTTCGCTGAATGTGCTATCCAAAGCCTGAGGAGAGGAGACTGCTGTGGTGAAGACAGGGTAAAGCAGATGAAATTTTAAATTAGTTTTTCTCCACTCATATTCCTTTTTAGTAGGTATGTAATAGTGGAATGCCTGTAACTTTAATAAAACAGTGGGATGGGTATTAAATTCGGAAAACTGTGCTTTCTAGTTGGAAACCTTTTCACACCACATATTAAATGCCTCCACCCATAGAGCAGGTCCATAGTAAGTCTGAATTGAAAACTCCATATTTCCCCCTAGAGAACGTGGCGGCCCCACTAAGGGCAGAGCTTTGGCTTGACATCTACATCGTCATGGTGCAGACTCAGATCTCTCTCTCTCCTGTCTGACACTTCACTTAATTATACTGCTATCCATGTGTTTTACCTCATTATTTTAGACCTGGAGATGACATATACAAGACCATTTAACTTGGCCAACAGCTTTCAACACTTTAGCAGATCCTCTCCACTGGATCGCTTACTTTTATTATTTACCATTAAACATGATCTAGAAAAGTATTTTGTTAGTTGAGTACTTTTTTGTACTTCAGCACTCTGGAGTTTTGCACTTCTTTCATGATCTTAAATTTTATGTGTTTTTCTTTATAATTATATGTTTTACCACGCTTATTCTTGCAAATATTTTGAAGAAATCATCTATTGTTTGCACTATTATTTATATTCACCAGTCAATCATGTTCATTTGCTTTATTAACTCAATTTAATTAAACTGAGGTACAATATTATTGATGGTAACAAATTCTTAAATATGTCAAATTTCTCTATTAAATGGTTCACTGTATCTTACACAGATATTTAAATTCCTTAGGACATTTTAATATTCCCTCAACAACAGCTGCTTCATAATCCAACTTTTGTTTCTTTACTTAAAGTGTATGTTCAGAAAATACTGTGATCATTGGTTCCTACATGCTCCTTTTTTTTATTCATTAGGCTTGTTGTCGTCACAGAATTATCTCCCAAATAGCCTTTGACTATATGGGTTGTTCCACAAATTGTCTCACTAAGCAATGCAGTATTATCATAAAAAATAGATTTTGAATAATATTAGTTATCACAGTCAAAATCTCAATAATTTAAATCCTCCATGATCAAAGTTCTGGCTCTCTTGCAGACTATTTTTCTTCTAAATCAGCAATATATTTTGTTATCTGCTTTTCTTAACTGCCCTCAAGGGTTATAATAACTGGATTATTTTATTGTTCTTATCTATTAAAGCTTTCTGATGTATCAGCCAAAATACATACTTATTTCTCTGCCACAGCTCAACACCATCTCATGTCAATAGAATCAAAACATTCCTTTGCTTTTCTCTTGTTCATCCTACAGGAAGTTTTGTGGTTTTCAATGTTAAATTGTCAGTGATTTTCCTTCTTGGAGAAGCTCTGATTTCTGTTTAGTAGACTGCATTGGGTACAGTCCTTGCATTTGTTCTAGAGAAAAACAGTGTGATGTTTTTTGTCTTCACATTTTCATTAACTCTTCTAGGTTAAGCATTACTGGGGCTTACAGTTGGAGTTTCTCTTCATATCTAGAAGTATGTGCTGCATAATTTAAGTCAACCTGTTTTCTCCTCACAGGACTCCTATGCGGCTTTGAACAGGAGTTTTACCTATGTCACTGCTCCACATGCATGCAAAGCCACTCAAAAACCTGACCGTAAACCTGTATTACAAGCAGGATCATCTTTATGCTGTGTTACCGGAGAAAGAACTAAAGATAGATATGAAGATGATATTGCTATGGAGCTGAAAAAACACTGCTGGGAAACTCTGTTAAAACTGCACATATCTGAGTCAGATGGAGGGAAATAAAAGGACCACAACTGTTACGGGATGTACGCCCAAGGAACAGCAGCCCTTTCATTTCACTATATCGTGAATAAAGGAATTACCATGCCATGGGTTGATGGAGACAGAATACAAATAGTGATATTTCCAACTGGTATTTTTGTTCCCAACACACAAAACAAAGTATTTTAGAACAGTGAATGTGCTACAGCTCCAGATGCTAGAGGTCTACATTGCTTTTTTTAATCACAAAATGTGCCCATTAAAGTCTTTTGTGAGGTAACTAAAATCCCTTGGTGCTTCTGACACCATCCCTCTAGTCACTGAACAGCTACTTTTCAACAATTATAACAGTATTTATAAGGTGCCAGCCAGTCTGTTGCATGTTGTCCCCACTAAATCCTGTTTATGATTCATTTTCATCACCAACATTAACATCCTAGCAAAGACAAATGACGCTTAAATATCATCCTGAGCACTTTGGGTCACTCTAAGCAGCAAAGTGCTGCAATATGCTTCAGCTGTAGGGAGATAAGAACTTCTGTATCCCAAAGTACACTGACTTTTTAAAAGATATCTGAGGCATGACAGGATTTGGGTTTATTTTGTCTTGAAAACCAGCTGTGCTGGAAAATCCAAGCCCAAAAGACTGAAGATTAATATCCAGAGAGCACAAGATCACCTATATGACAGTGGAAGAAGCCAAGTCAGGACAAATGACAGAGCTTTTCCACTGACAGTATGAAAAATCAACTTTTTTGTCTTATCTGCTATGAAATTAATCAGATTTTCACATCACAGCAGTGCAAAGAGCTACCACTTGTGTAATTTCCTGAACTCACTGGGTTTTCTTTTGTCTGGCACCTTCTGTGCTGCCCAGCATCATTCCCGTTTTGTTCATAGGCTTTGACAGTGTGAGTACATTTTCTCTCCAGAGCAGACAGCCCTCAGCTGTAGCTTTCCACACTGTGAAGCTGACACCGCACAAAACAAGATGTGCCTTAAACTTGTCCTTGAAGTGCTTTCCTTACGTACTGACCTCTCAGCTACTCACTACAATTTTGTAACAAAAAGGGGGGACTTCTAGCACCTTTCCAGTATATACATCCCATAACTGACCCAAAACAGATTAATCTAATTACAATACTATTTAATCGCACCCTCGGAATTCCACAAATATTCAGGTATACAAGGAGAGTCAGGAAATGGCTGAAATCTTGATGCAATAACTATACATTTGCCAAAATTTTCAACTGCATAGAGCAGCAGTAACAACAGATGGCTTTGTAAAAATTTACCTCTCTTTGAAGTTCATTGATTATCATTCTTGACACTTTGATTTTTCCAGACAGTAGTTTTTGAGTGGTTTTACTATTGATCATCATGTTCTGATGCAGCAGGCTGCTGAGAAAAAAGTTAAACTAACTAGAACTAACGAGCAGTAAAACTTGCTAGCACAGATACAGTAGTGGTCAAATGGCAGCGAGCACAGGACATGAAGAAGAAGAATGTGACTAGTTTCGCAGACTGACATTTTTCTTAAAGGTTTAGAAAGATCCATTTAGATTCATTATCCAGATAATACCACATTACATGGACAAAATGACAGATTTTAACACAATGTTAAAAAGCATATATACTATATTAATTAATTCACATAAAATATGAAAATAAAAAATAAAAATTGTGAAGGAGCCCCATTTTAACTTAATATAATTTCCTTCTCTTCATCAACAGTAAATGTAATACCCTCCTTCTTTAGACAAAATTAGCAATGTCCTGTATTAACTTAGCCTTTTAGAACCCACTGTGTGCACTGCTGACTGTTTCCATACACCTCCAATCTTCTGGGTGACACTGTTCCCAAACGGAAGCTCATTTACCTTTTTTTTTTATACTTTGTTCCCTGGTTCTTCAACATTTCATGCATTTGGGAAACGCTTTTTGGATCTTACAATTTCCTTCCTTTCCAATTAAAATGTTATTAATTCCTGAAGGACTCAATTAAGATTTTGATCACAGATCATGCTGCAGGAGTGGGACAAGACGGGCCGGTGCAATACCCACCTAGTGATGATTAGCTGTGTTACTGTTATATCTCTGAAACCACAAACCATCCCAAGCCCTGAAAAGAATGAGTATTTTAAAAATTCAGTATTCGTTTATCACTGTGCATGCATTAAAATACTTTTGCTGAGTAGATATACGGACAAAGCCTTCTCGTAACGCCTCTGGGCTGTTCAGAGAGCGTACTACTGCCACATAGCTGCCTTTTGACCTCCAGGAATCAGATTGCCTTGGCATAACCAAATTTGTACTGGAACACATTCAACACTAGCACAGCTATAACTTGCTTTGACTTTTTCACTTACTGACATCCTTAAGCATCCTGGGTGTCAGAACATGCAAGCGTTACAAAGCAAAAAAATGCTCTTCTGTATGCGACCGGGTACCAACCTTACACATTACCACTTTAGGGGAACACCAGCAATTGCATTTTCAGTAGCATCTCCTATAGCTTGTCCCTCTGCTTTGGCTACCAACTACTTTTTTTGCTTTTTTCACAAATTACATAATTTTAAAAGATATTTATCTGCAAAGACTGGAAGGTTCCTTACATTAGGCCATAGAGAACCACATTTAGTAACTTACTTTCTCCCACTGCACTGTAATGAAACTTACAGAAATCTACTGAAATACATAGCTAAATTAATATGGCTGTTAAAACATTAATAGTACACAGAGGTACATTTTGAGACTTTATAGCATCAAAATATTGGAAGAAACAATATCCATCTTCTGACAACAAGCTAATTAGCAGCAAAGATTGTGGTTAGAAGTGTTTCTAAGAAATTGTCTTTTCTTCTGCAGATTCTAAGGAAAACAACGGTGTCAAAGAGAGCTTGAGCCTCTCAAGAGCTTGAGAAGTGTAAAATAAGAAGAGTATAAACTGGAAAGAAAAAAATGTTACTTTGTGAAAGCTGAGGAGAAGCCTGAATACACAAGCCTAATGAAAGAAGATAAAAATCTTACACACCAATGTAGAAATAGTTGAGAACTAGATCCAAGATTAAATCCTCAGGCTATATGGACTCCCATATGATCTGGGTAAGAAAGAGCTGGTTAATTTTCTTGAAAATGGGATTGCAAAAGCTTAACAGCTTGAAGTTGAAGATGACCCACTTTGCATTGAAAAGGCATACAGAAAACCTTTAAGAAAAGAAAACAAGAAGAAAAAAAAGAAAAAAAAAAGCAATCCTGAGTAAGAGGCAAAATTATGCTTGGACTCTTAGATCAGAGACAAGGGAAGGGTCCTCCTGAAGGCAGCATATAAGGACAGTAAACTAATCTAATATATTTCATGTTTTCTTTTTTTTTTGTTTCTGTCTCAAGTGTTATCACTGCAGCAAAGAATATATTCCAATTAGCCCTGGCAAGGAAGAAGTGAAGTGAGGTGGCCATTTCTGCTTCTATTTCAACAGGAAATAAGATTTCACATTTCTTTTCCAAAAAAGATTGGGAAGGACAGGATATACATACTTGTTACAGCAGTCTCTGTTGTTTCGAATACATGCCTTTCACACATTCAGAGCTCTACAGCTTTAAAACATCCCTATAGGTGACCAGAAAATCATAACCTAGTAGATCACAGAATTAATGAGAATTCAAAATGGAGTTTTACATCTTTTTTGGAAGACCATTCTATATTCAGCACCACAGGAGTCTTTGACAAAAAAAAAAATTCCAGTCAGCTCCAGGTTTTGATCTTCACCACAAAATATCAAATGGTACCAAATAATAAGCAACAAACATTTCCTTTCCAAACTGCTAATGACCATAAATGTACTGATTTCTACAAATTTTGCACTTGTTGGGCACCTCCGAAGACAAAATCTGAGATATCAAGTCACACATACAGAAACTGAATTTTGTGAATCCCTTTTCATCATAGGATGCAAGTAAATCCACATTCTCCATGATGGCAATTATAAAACTTATACAAACATTCATTCAGTACCTTCATAAGAGAATTTATTTGGAAGTAGCAGGAGAAACAAACAAACATTAACAAAAAATTTAGGAAACATAATCTCAAACTTAAAGGGTACAATACTCCTCTTTGCAGACTGCTTTAATGATGAAATAACAGATCAGCATTTATGTTGCAATACATTATATATCTATAAAACAGATTCGATGCTGGCTAGCTAGTTTTCAAAAGGATTTCTTATTTCTTAATGTTCAGTTGTTCCATAATCAGCAACTACACTTCAGTACAACAGTCTTAGCTGTTTAGTAGCTCACTTTTTTTGTCCCTTCTCTTTTTTTTTCTTGAAAATTTCATGTCAGTCCTTTCAAATAATATAAAATTCAAGAGCAAAAAACTCCGAAACCTACTAACTTTCTTGAAAGTTTCTTTATCAAGAAAGTTCTTCGACATTCAACACCTACTGGAATGATCCAAACAAACCTTTGAGATAATGGCATGTTAAATTAAAATACCATACAGACCTAGTATTATTATCTGACTTTACTGCTATTAGGAAAGACCAAAAGATAGAAGTGCAACTTTTAAAACCTAACTGTAGGAATTTCACACCTCAATGGTTTTTCCTCATACTAATTTTCTTACTTGTTTCCACTTAAATGAACATGGGATTATACAAGATCCCATTTACATTACATCTCAGAGTTGAACAGCTGCCTCAAAACCTTAATTAAAAGCATTCCAAATATTGTTCACTCTGAAGCTTTCCAACAACATTTTATTTATGTAGTTCAACCTATAGTTTGTCGATCTGCTTTAGCTAACATTCTCAATTCTTATTTTTAGATCATTTTTCTCCCATGTACCAAATTGTTTCGTTTCTTCCTTCAGCGATTTATTGATATTGTCTATTTAAGTCACTATTTATCCCATGTATTCAGCTTTAAGTTATATCATTGACCTACAGCTGAAAGTCAATGCCCAGCTTTCTTTGAAAGTCCTGTATAAATATACATTCTGATTTACTGTATTTAGATCTTCATTTAAATGAAACATGTTGTTTCTCACTGAGGTTCTGTGAATGTAATGAAGGAAAAAAAGAAGCTACTTCAGTTTTGCATACATAATTGGAAAGCTACTTACATGAATTTTGAAAAGATTCTCGGAATTACATCAGAATTTTTGTGTGTTTCTTTTTTAAATGCTTTTAAAGACTTTTGAAATGGTTAGTTGGAGAATATTAACCTGCATTCAAAAATAACAAGTGGAGTGCATAATCTAAGGAACATAACCTTTGTTATAATTATTTGATTTTTTTTTTTTTTTTTTTTTTTTAGATTGCCAAATCAAGTGTGTTTTAAACCTGTCTCTTGTGAGTGCACATAATGAAAAAAATTCTATTTCAGCAGATAAATTTTCAGGTTATTTGCTTGCAGCACAACAAAATACTAGCTAAAAAGATGACTGAAAGCATAACATGTTATTTCCATTTTTTAAAAAAAATTACTATTCTTATGGTTAGAAACTACTGATTTCTTTATTGGTGACTGAAAAACCATGGTGATGTTATGCTTCCTTCTGTTAAGATAATACTGCATCAGGATCCTTCTGGAAAGTTTTCATCAAGTAACATCTATTGAGTGATATTACTTAACTGCGCAAACATCAGCATCCTATGCTTCTACCTAATGATTTCCTTCTACTCCCAGATTGCCATTCCCACTCCACAACATGCAAGAACCCCAACTCCTTCTACAGTGTATTAGAGATAAAGAATTCAATGCCTTATAAAACTGAGTAAAACATTCATTCACTTCTCAGCTGCCTCAGTTCTTGAAAGTGCAACATACCCTTTGACACAAATTTCAATCTAGTTCTTTAAGAACTTGTCACTCTTCACGTCTACTTTTCACACCACGAGATTTTCTTTTCTAAATGTCTGACTGCTTCACTTTCTGGATCAGGTCTGGGTATCAGCTATAGAGTTACTTATCTTTTTGTTCCTACCTCAATTTCTGCTTGGATATAAGTATATTCAGCTGTACCAACACCTTCACAATTCTCTCCGAGCTCCCCTAGCAAAGTTGCTCTTCCTTTCCCCCCACTTTCATAAAGTGTACTTTCGATTCCAGGCATTTAAAGCTAATTCCTTCAGTTCAATTTAAGCCATCTCACTCTCTCTTCTGGTTGGTTTTTTGTCCTTTTCACAGAAACAGAAAAATAGTTGTGAACTGTATAGCTTCAAGAAGTCCTGCCTGTTGACATACTGAGACTACAATCACCTGGATTCACGGAGCTTGGCCTGGGAGGAGGGGAGCAGATTTAAGGAGGCAGGTGGCTGCCTGATACATGCTGTTAGCCTGGTGATCCCCTGGACTAGAGGATGGGCTGCCAGGGGAGCAGCATGTCTAGGCAGTTTTATAACAAAGCAGACAACTGTTCTTTTTGTTCCTGCGATATCTTATCAACCTAGACACAGAGTGCTGCTAGAGAGAAAATGGGAGGCACATTTATGGCTCCCAGTATACCATTTCCTTCTACCCATCTCCACATGATTCACCTCAACATCAGCATTCATCCTCTCTCGCCACTTTATTTACTACTAGCTAACACTGAAACATCTCGGGTATTCCTGAAATGACACAGTACATAGACTCACAGAATCATAGAAGCATTACATTTGGAAAAGACCTCAATGATCATCAAGTCCAACTACCTACCCACAGCATCTAACTCACTAAACCATGTCCCTAAGCACCACATCTACACATTTCTTGAACACCTCCAGGGATGGTGACTCCACCACTTCCCTGGGCAGCCTGTTCCAATGCCTGTCACTCTTTCAGTGAATATTTTTTTTTTCTAATATCCAGCCTAAACCTCCCCTAGTGCAACTTGAGGCCGTTTCCTCTTGTCCTATCACTTGTGCATTTTAAAAACAAAAAAAATAAACAAATCCCAAAGAAAATGAAGCTTGTGGTTCTAAGCTGCAACACAACAAAACAAATAGTTGCACCAGCAACACAACAAAACAAAATAGTTGCACACTGTGCAATACTCATACGCACGCTCTGATTTAACTTTGTTTCGTTTCAATGACTGCTGTGAATACGTTAAGCCATGCTATTTCGACACGAAACCCAAGCAATAATGAAAACATATGAACATCACTAATTACTCAAAAGTGACTTTTTGAAAAATACAAAGGAGTTTTTGACACATTCTTGCTTAAACTCTAAGACTAGTGTGATAAAGGAACATGAGCAACCCAGAGTCATCCACCATCCTACACTGTGGAGGACAAACTGAAAACTGGAAATACCACACTGGGGGTACCACGGGGGAAAATCTTACATAGAAACATTAATTTCTCACGAAAGTAAAAACACAAGAATACAAGAAGAGCAAAGAGCCTTCTGAAGAGTGGAACATAAGGCAAATATTGAATCCAAAGCAGAAAAGTAAGATCATTAACATTCATTTAATTTATGTCCTTCAAGTCTTACCTTGTCTTCCTAGATCTTGATTGTGAAGCTACATAAGTGCCCTTTATACCTGGACTGGAAGAGAGGGGAGAGCAATGCTTAGTACACACAAGCTATTACAATTGACAAATAAGAGCTGTCACCAACGGTTTCATTTCAATTTAACATCTGAACATTTCAATTCTCTATCAGAAATACAACTAAAATTTAACTCTAAGGGGAAAATTATTTTTCTACGTATGTAGTGGAGGAGAAAAAGGTGTTAAACTCACTCTTGTATCTTAAAACTTCTATTGTTATAACAGTTTTGGATTTCATACATTTTCAAAACTTCAAAGTTGACAAGATTTTCCTAAACAGAAAAGGATGACTCTTGTGCCTTTAACACACTCTTGCGCCTATAGACAATTGAGGAGCCAAAATTTCACTTCAAATAAGACAACAGTGTTTGTAAGGACAATGTAGAAAAGGTCAAGACAAAAAAAAAAACCAAACAAAAAAAACCAAAAAACAAACAAACAAACAGAAAAAACCGAAACACCACACAGTACTTCATGTTTTGTGCAATAATTTCTATCAATCAAATATCAACTTTAAAGAAATACCATGAGGCACAACTTCTATCCACATTGCAAACTGAGGAAGCCAAACTACGTTACAGAGAAGTCAAGTTAATGTGTTAAGACCCAATATTCAGCACAATGGATAATTATCTTATTAGGAAACATGCTTAAGCCTATCAGCATCATCAAAATGTAACAATTTCCAGATCATCTAGAAAGCTGTCTCCTTTGTCTACAAACCATTCCACTCCTGCATCAACAATAAACACAAACTACTCCTGCAATTTCTATTCATGCTATATTAAAATCCATCTGAACGCATGCATCTATCAATTCAGAGGATTATTCAAATAAAAACAGAAAAAAAATTAGTAGAATATGAAATTAAATCCAGAGCTTAATAATTACAGATACAGCTCACTTTATTTTGACCAATCAGCTCTTAATAGTTTAGCCTAGTAAGACAAAAGTCAATTAGTACTTCTTTAATAGACTAATCATTTTGCATTTAATTGTCACATCAATAATACTGGCATATCCCTACAGCAAAGTCAATAGTTATTACATCAACTAATTAAAATCTGAGTTAAAAGGTAGCTCACCGAGTACTCTATTCCGAAAACGCAAATTCTTAGAAATAAAACCAATTCTTCATGACAAGGGATTGTGGGAGGTTCATTTTCTTCTGTGACTCAACCAAAAAAGTTGTGTGCCTCTCTCATGCTATTAGAGTGACTTTTTGATTGGCATAATGAGAAGAACAGTAAAACAGATGGGTCTGCTCTGAACTTGCACAAGATTCCCACTGGACAATATAAAATGCTGACAGATAACAAAAGAATTCTACACTTGTTATTCACTACAGATTAAAATTTAAACATCATCTGAGCAAGCCAAGCATTTGAACCATTTTCCTTAGCTTAGTATTGTAAAGTACAATAAACTAAACTAGGAATTAATTGTTTGAGACTACAGGTCTATTAATGATCCCAGGAAAAATATCCCTATTTATCATAATGAGACTAGGAACACTACAAAGTTTCTATACATTCTTCTTCTCTTCATGAGTTCAAAAATGCCTATGTAGGAGCATTGCTCTTAAGACAGTCTGAGTTATCATGTGTAACAATATTACACATATTGCTTGTTGAAAAGAGTAGCCAAAGCAGACACAAAGAAAGATCAAATATTGTATGATCTTGAACATTTTTTTCTAGGATGATGCTATTGAAAAGTTGGTTTACATATTTCAAAAAACACAGAAGAGTATGGAGTTTGATATCTGAGTGTTAGTCAAAATTGCTGCTATTTTTTCTCTTTTCCTGGCAGATAGATAAAAAAATAAATTAAAAAGCAAACAAGATCTAGGATATCTGAAACCCTAGGCTTTATGGTTGAAGTTAAAATTTCTGGTAAAACTGAAAAACAAGAAGAGACAAAACAGATAGAGACCTTAATTCTAAAGGGAAGGAAAACAAACTAATCAAAGAATATTTAACTGAATCTATAAAAAAAGAAAAAGGGAGAGAGAAAAAAGAGCAACAAACATTGTAAGAAGAGGAACAACGCCATGAGATAATTTTAGAGATGGATGAACAGTGATACTTTTGGGAATACAGTAGCTTGTGGACATTAAAGGAAATTTTGAAGCACCTGAGCTAAATAAGCCTGTATTTCAGGCTGAATAACACCCCAAATAACAGCAGAAAAGCAGATATCCTTCTCTGACTGCAAGTCTCATCCATAAAATTTACAATAATTTCACAGGTCCATTTATAAAGAAATTATATAAATAATTGTATTGTGAGCTGATATACACTCTGCACAGACTCATTCACCGGGTATTCATAGCAAATATACCTCAAGCTGCGATTCTAGCCTGAATCACTTTTAAAATACACATTTTTATAATTACCTAGGAGTTAAAACACAAAACTGACCTTGATGAATAACATAAAACAGCCTCTAAATACAGTTGGTACATAGGAGAAAAAAACCCAATACCATTAGCCCACATCTTCAAATGTGTATGTTCTACATGAAATATTTTTATTTACAGTTCAACACAGACATTTAACATTAAATACAATTCCATTATATTTATATAATTGCATAAAATTATTCTACTGTATTAAATAAAATTCTATTGTATTGATAGGATATAATTCTGGTCTGATAAAAACAACTAGAAAAAAGTAAAGCAAAACCATTGAGAAGATGAAGGGAGAGGCAGAAGAACAAAAACACGTCATAAAGGTCAGATCCTTAATGCTCTACAACACCACTGTTATATTATCTCTAAAGGTGAGGAAAAGAGATGTACAAACTAACAAGTTCAAACTTTTCCAGAGAGGATTGCTATGAACAGAATCTCCATATTCCTAGTCCTTCAGCTTCAGGAATATAAATCTCTTAATTTTTAACAGGACTTTTCTAAATAACGTTGATGGAATTACAGTCTTTAAGTTTACATGTGCATTTGAACACATCACACATGTACTAAAGTACTGGTAAATCCTGGTCAAATGGTTTACCATAACAATAAATGGAGAGAGAAACAATGTTTGTGCTCACTAGGAAAAAACCCCTTCAATGTTTCTCACGCAAAATCCACCATTTTTCCCCCCTGCAATGAATCATATTGTTTTATGGTTAGAAGAGACAAAAAGCCAGTCTGAAAAATTACATTATTGCAGCCCTGAAACACATTGCTTACAGAAGGTGTGGAGTTACTATCATTACAGGTCTTTTAGGATAAGTTCTGCCAGCATCTTCGTCTGCTCTGATTCCATCTCGCATCAGGAGACAGACTGTACAGCCTCCTGACGTCACTTCCAGTGCAATCTTTCTGCATCTCCACTTACTATGAATGTATAAGAGAAATCAGAGAAAGTGCAATGGGATTTTTATTAATAGCAAATAATACTTACGAAAATCAAATGTAGGAGGCCTATCAGCTCTGTGATTTGACTGCTAAACCACAATTCTTCAAAGCGTGCAACCTCTTCCCTCATGACCCAGTAATGTATTCAGAAAAAACTGCAAGAGCCAGAGTTTTATTCCACTTCCAAGACATGTAGTTTGTTGTATTAAATGACTAATGCACAATATATATTAGAATTAAACCCTGTCCACCTCTCCCGAAGCTACTTCAGGAAATTCATATCAAATCTGTCTGCTGCAGTTAGTTTTTATGACAGAACTATTACAGAGAAATAAACAGTGTCACTGGTGAAAGGAATGTCAAGCTGCTTTGAATTGGCTAAACAGCATCTGATGTCCTCAAGGATTACAGTGCATTATGACCCTGCCCTGCCAATCTGTTTAGCTTCTGACGCTTCACCATATGGGGTCAGAGCAGCAATTTCTCATATAAAGCTAAATGACCTAGAAAAGCCTGTAGCATTTACATTGCAAACACCAACATTGCAAAGACTTAAGCACAGATGAAAAAGCTTTAACATATGTATTTTAATAGTCTCATTTATTACTAAATTTTACTCTCCTCATTCCTTAGCAGCCAGGATAACCAAATAAACACCCACCTCTGCGGGTTTCCCATCTTTTAACTGATCTCAGCTAGGAAATGCAAGCAATATTTCTGATACCACCTTGAGATCTAGTCTCCTTTTTCAATGACCATGGCATTTCATGGAAATTATCATGGTTTGGTAGGCTAGCAACACTCTTGGGGAAAACAAAGATAAGGTGGTAAAGGAAGAAACCCCTGGTCAAGTTTAAGAAAAGCATTCTGACCAAACAGCGCAGTGAAACAGTCATACTTGTGATGAAATGTAGTCTAGTCAAGCAAAGAGCAAGGTACTTACTCCAAGTCAACAAATTGTTTGGGGTTGTTTTGGTTTTGGTTTTTTTTTTTTTTTTTGCATAAACTCTGCTGTTACAACAATGTTACAACATTTACATCTCTGAAGACAGAAAAAAAAAAAAAAAAGTATCCCAAGTTGGGCAAATGAGAAAAAAAACTTCCAGCAAGTTTGCTGTATGAGCAGATGCAAAGAAACTGGAATAATATAGAAGCAAGTATGGTCTGAATAAAGATGTATTCATGCATTCTTTAAACATTCAAAACTCTGGGTTTCAATGGGAGTACTGGCCTAAAAATATCTAGGCTGCAGAACCATACATAAACAATGAACAGAAGCTGTTTTGAAAGTTGAAAGGTTTCATTAAGATTTTACTTCCTTCTCTTCATAAGGTAAATTGGTCTGTTTTCACGACAAACCTTCATAAAAGTATATGTTAAACCAACAGAAACAACACAAACATTACATTCCTTACAAACAAATTAAGATGTTACTACTACAAAACACTAAAAAAGTCCACACAAAAACTCTCTTTTGGGGAATGGATACATGATTTCCTCTGGAAGACTAATATTAACGTGCCAGCTATGGATAATGAGAAAGCAAAGAAAAGGAGAGAAATGGGAGAGGAAAAGCAATGCAGGGGAAGGGGTGACAGATCAATAGGTTAACCATCCTCAGTACTTATTCCCCAGCGCAACATGCTAGAACATCTTAAATTAGCAGAAATGGCTCAAAGGATACAAAAGGGTATGTACAAAACATCCTAGAAAGCAATTTTGATATGTTTACAGGACTGTCAGAGGGAGCAATGTCAAATAATAAAGTGGATATGATTTGATTTTATAGACAATTATGGGTGAACGCTGAGTGCTGTGCTCAGGAGCAGAGACCCAACCTCTATTATTGTTAATGGGAGCACTGACTCCAGCTAGAATTGTAATTGTGCTAGAACTGTAATTACTAGCCTCCAAATACCAAAGAGCTGCTAAAAAAAATTTTATTGAGGACTTCTGAGATGTGGAGGCACTAGAAAAGCTACATCAGGTGAGTAAGACACTTCAGCAGGGAAAGAAATTCTCAGCTCCTATGAGAGTATTTCTTATTTGACAGTTATGCCTCTTGTTAAAAAACAATTGCCTGCTTCTCTTTGTTCTCACTCTTACATTTTCCCCACCCCTCCCACATCAAAAAATGTAACAAAACTGAATTTATTTCCCAGATTATAAACTTGTTCTACCGCTCATTCACCGAGCCTCACCATCAAACCATTACTGATCATCCATGTGTTTCCATTCCTAATGTATTTTTGCTTAAGGGAAAGGTTGACTAGAAAACAGGAACTCAATTTAATGAGAAACAAGAGCTGGATAGCTTAGAAATGTTTTGCAAAACAGGCACCACTCTTACCTCCCACACAAACAAACAGTAATTCTTGTAGATAAGGCTCTTGCCTGTGATATGGCAGACTCATGTTCATATTGCTGTTCTTCCCAATAAACACACAAAAAATATAAGAACAACCATACTGACCTATTTAGCTATCTTCTCACTGACAATGTTATATATTAGGTGTCTTCACCTACAATACAACAAGCTACAGCTCAGGAGTTTCTTAAATATTTCTGTATTTAGCAGACCTTAATGACTTATTTTTCTTCTAAAAATTAGTCCAATTCTCTCTGAACCTATGTGAACTCTTCACATCTAGAGCATCCCGTGGTAAGGAGTTCCAAAGTATTTACTAAAAAAGCCACCCAGCTGTCTGCCTCAGGTCTACTGTCCTGTTCATTATTTTCAGAGCAGCACCAAATATCTCTGGCTGACTATTTGACATATCGGGAGTGGGCCTTAAACCCCAAACTAAAGACTTCTTATTCTCTTTAGGAGGCATTCTACTTAGTGCAATTGCTAACACTCTCCCTAAGGCAGAGCATGAGAGACTAGCTTTGGTCCAGCAATTAAAGCACTTATCAAGGATCTGGAAGAACCTAATAACTGGTATTTTTCCAACAGAAAATGTATTTTATCGAACAATTTGCATCCAGCTACGTTAAGAGCAAGTTTTCTTTCCAGCTGCTAGGACGGAGCAATGACCTTGCCGTTCATCTTGAGGGAAATTCCACCTTTAAAGTCCACCTCCGTTAGAAATTGTACATACTGCCCCTGCTAATGGGAAATAAAAAGACAAACCACAGAGGCCAGAAGTTACAGAACATTCCTGTTTCCAAGTGTGAAAAAGACAGATGGTTCTTAATCCTCATGTTCTCAAAACAGAGTAACTACTGAATGGGCTGAACCTACACACTGCTGCATACTATCGACAAGAATAGAAGACAGGTAACAACGTTTACGGTATCATCAATAAATGCAACTAAAACAGTAGAATCAACAATATACTCCTTGGTTGTTTGGTTCCTCTGAAGCAATGGGACAGACCTATCAGGCAATACCTGCAATTCTTCAAAGGCTGAAATTGGTTGTTTGCTCAGCAGCTGATCCCTCTTTGAGAAAAGAATTGCTCAACACATTTCAGAGTTTACTGCTTAGGGACACGATGAAAAGAGGAATAATCAAAGTCTTGTGCAGACTTGAGCTTTCAAGGTGGTATTAAAAGTAGACTAAGGAAGACCTACAGACTTCAAGACCACTTGGTACAGAACAGATGGGAAAGACATTCACAACACCGTCACAAAAACTCTTTGGATCCATTTTTCTTTTTACTCCAAAAACAACAGTGTTACATATCTACCCATCATTCATTTAACACTGCTAAACAGGAAAATTTAAAACCTGGACTACCACATCCTAGACCAAAAAATAACAGAGACACGAGTGTATTTTCCTAACACTTATTTATTCTGTTGATGAGACAAGCAATTCCCTATGAACAAGTCTTCCTGTAGTACAAGCAGCAATATTAGTGGGAGGAAAATAAAACTTCATACAGAATCCCTTTTGTATTAACTAAAAAGATTTTCAGTGTAATGAAGAATTCTTCCAGACAAAGAGACATTTTCAAATAGTATCTTGTCTTCCTTATTTCACATAACAACACTGTATACTAGAAAAACAACTCAAAAAAGGTCAAAATACTGAGCTGAATTACCAAATATTCAATATAAAAATTTCTACTTGAATATAAGCTCATACCATGAAAAACAGCCAAAATTTCAAGGGAGGTCAGTTCACGTGATAACACCCATATGTACACAATATACATACATTTTTCTTCATGCTTTATGCATTTGAAAACACAAAAGCACATACCAACCCGCAATTTTTGCAAGTCTAATTTCTTTAGTCCCATAACTCCCGAAAAATATCAGCAAGAACAAATGACATTTAAAATAGCAATATTCACTGAGAGTATACATAAACAAATCAGCACCTATTACAATGACAGGAGCTCAAATTGGTGGGAGCTTTGACAAAAATCTGTCTAGATCTTTTCCTAAAAACAAGCACATCTAAAAAGATCAGAACAGCTTTTAAGCTCAAATACCAGGTTTTCTGAAAATACACAACACAACAAGTAATTTTTGGTATGGAGAGAATTGGGCATGATTGAGAGAGATCAGAAATAAAAGAGATTTGTACACAAATGCCTTCCTATTGCATCCTTGCAGGGTTTTCCCTTATTCTGAGGCTTGCTCTCAGTCAAGGTATTCTTCAGGGCTTCCTAGGCTGCACTACATGGTAACACGCTCCATTACATCTTTAGGTAAAATGCTTCATGTGCTTCCTCAGAAGTCTCAGCACCTGCTGAATTGTAAGTTTCCTCAATGCTCATTTCTCTTTGTCTCTTGCCTCAGATTGCACACCAGGAGTTAATTCTTTCTTGAACATGTCCATGAGAAGAAGCAATCTGGTGCCAGGTGGCTCCATCTGACCCTAAGACAGGACAGGACAAACAAGAGTTTCCCCTCTGCCCAGCCACAGCCTTTTGAAGAATGCTATAGCGTGCAAAGTAATAAAACACACTCCATCCATAATAATTGCATCACACACCTCTTCTAATAGTAATTCAGCCAGCAGGTTTCAACAGCAAAATAATATCATAGGATTATAGAATCTAGTTCTAAAAGTAGGAGTGTTCTAGAAACCAATACATTAGACAAGCCAGGAGAAGTTCTCAGATTATGCAGTTGAACAGAAAGTGAGAGTAAGTGCCCAAAAGCAGAACTTAAAAAAAATTGATAAAACCAGTATTATTATCCATATTTCATGAAAAAAAATCAATAGGACAGTTGTGCAGTCAGGTGAGATGTCAATTTTGAGTTCTTTTCTATCTTTGACGAGTTATTTTGCAAGCTTTTTAATACAGGTTAATACTATAGAAATAAATAAATAAAAACAAGCCAAAACAAAACCCCCCTAAACCCCATCCAAGATAAACCTTCCATTCATAATTCTAGAATTACAGTACAATCACCATTCTCCCCCATTGTTCCTTACTTGAAAAATACAGTTGCCATGCACAGAAATAGGCAATGTAAATTCTAGTCCAATTTCATCCAGCGTATGGTGGTATTCCCTCCACTTAAAAAGGACACCGCCAAGGCTCATTTGATCTATTTATACCACATTTGTTACTACAGTATAGATCACATAAACCCCCTGGACATTCTTATACAAGAACATACTTTAATCCCTTTTTTGTTCTTCAAAAAAGGTCTAAAAGACCTGCCAACAAGAAGCCTGAATTACACATTTTCATCTCAGACTACGGCATGTTCAGCTTCTCCATTGTCTAACCAGAAGTTGTGTTCTGTTCTATTTTGTTGGAAATAAGTCTTCGTCTTCCTGGAATTCCTAGACACTAAACAAACAGTAGTACTAAAGAAAAATTCAAACATATGGAAGTCCCAGGCCAGCAGTCACAAAGGTGTATGTAAGACTAAGCGCATGAACAGTGTTTGCTATGTCCTGCATTTGATGTGTGTGCACTTCTGGGATTTTTACCCTCCTAGCTATTGTCCCGGGAGTCCCAGATAAGGTTATACAAGCTCTGTCCTCACTGAAGAAGATAAATATGAACAAGAGCGAAAAGGAATTGAACCAGAATCCCTCAAGTACTTCTGGGAGTTCCTGACCCAAGCATGAAATAGCCTGACAAGCAAAGAGTTGTGCTCCCGATGTTGATATTAACCTCTAAAGTTCAAAAGAAAAAGGGCATTTCAGTGCAAGATTCTGATGCAGATGTAAGATTTTGAGAACACAATACATAATCAAGGTCTTATTATCTGAAATGAAACCAATTCTAAGGGCATGCCCCATCCCTGGAGGGGTTCAAGGCCAGGCTGGATGAGGCTTTGAGCAACCTGGGCTAGTGGGAGGTGTCCCTGCCCATGGCAGGGGGGTTGGAACTGGAGGATCTTTAAGGTCCCTTTCAGCACAAACCATTCTATGACTAAGTATCTGGAGACTGACTTACTGTACAGGTGCATCTTTTCAGAATGACTATTGTCCTGCTCCAGTTACAAGGACAGAGGGCCTTAAAGAGGAAGCCCCTTAGCTCGTCCAACTTGGTAATAGTCTCCATTCTTATCTGTACCATTGGCCCTTTTTATCAAGAAGGCTACCTTGTGAAATGCTAGCTAGGATGAACAAAGTATTTTTGAGGTCGTTTTTGGAGTCTGGCACCAACCAGACTGTTATTTAAAGCCAATGTTTGTTATAACGCCCAATATTGGTTTAGTGTTTCCTTGTACTTCCTTATGCCTATGGGATTTTAAGTTCCTATTCTATAAGCAAACTCCATGATTGTTGATGGTAGGGTTTTATCTGTTATCTCAATCCTAATTCTGTTCTGCTCCATTATCTTACTCTTGTTTACCTTGTTATGCAATTCCTATTCAAACAGGACCTAACATAGAAAGACCATGGGCTATTACTGGTCTCGGTGCCAGGAAAACACTAATGACAAAAACAGTGAACAGCAACTCATCTCCCACATAGATACAAGATGCTGCTTTCAAATCACAAATAAGAAAGGTATGGTTATTCTCTTCAATCAATATTCTTATTTCACGAGGACCAGCTATTTAATACTTTTTTTTTCAGCAAAAGAAAATAGCAACAGAGAAGAAATAAAAATTATGAATAAGTAGTTTAATGTCTCAGCAAAATGTGCCCATCATGATTCTTGGCCTGGCAACCTGAGCAGTGAATACTAATGAATCTGGAATCTTTATTTGCAGTTTCCAACTTAATCCATTTTTTTCTAAAGATAAATATAATTCAGTACTGTTTCTAAACGTACGAGCAAATTGCCACTGTAAGGGAAATCTCCTGGGAAGCTGACTTTTTCCATGTGATTTGATATGAAATTGTGCAAAGATGTACAAAGGTTTTTCCAGTTATTTTTTACATTGATGCTTGAGCATATCTGTAATCTAAAAGTCTGATTTATTGTAAGGTAAGGTCTTCAGATTGTTGAGGGATTTTTGTTGGTGAGGTTTAGGGGGTGTTTGTTGGTTTTTCTTTTGGTTTGGGCTTTTTTTTTTTTGGGGGGGGGGGGGGAGAGGGAGGGTGGATGTTTACCATGGGATAAATAGCTTGTACAAATTATTTCACTAACTAGATAACTAAAGAAATCCATTCCCCTGTGGCAAACACGTCAAATTCAGAATTATTGTAATTTATCACCAAGCAGCATTTTAGAAAGGGGGTTTTCATATTCAAATGTCTGATATGTTAACACTTGTGCATATTCTTGGAATATTTTGGAAGAGAGATAATCTGGAAACATACAAGCACAAAGCACTAGTAATACTAACAAAAGTTTACAGCTTTTGTACTGGATCTCTGAGAAGAACAAAATTAATCAGAGACATGAAATCTGTTCAACGTCTATGAACTTCTTACTGAAATGCAACCAACTGTTGATTTCCCTATATGAACACTTTAGTAAAGAGAAATAAGGCAAATCTAATTGATTTTCATCATGAACACCACAAACCAACCATTACTTCCTGGGTCTAAACAGAGCACTGCTTACATTCCATTCAATCCCTAAAACTTCAAGTAAAATACTAAAACTGATCTGTAAAACAAATGAGAGATGAGCAATAAGACCAGGAAACCAACCAACAGACCATCTCACCAAATGACCCAGGAAATATTCCATAGCTTTGGAAAAAAATTCTGCCAAGTTTCAGTTGAGAAGTCATATTCAGCTGTTACCTATGATTGACATAAGGAAACTATTTGTCTAAAATTAGAACAAGCATTCTAGAAAAATATGAACTGACTGAAAACTAATTCAATAGCTACAATGAACTGACCAGACAACACAGATTCTTATATTTCCAGAGCACATTTGAGACATCAACATCAGGGAAAAGTGATGGTAAGCCTTAAAAATTTAAAGTAAACATGACTTATAAAAATCAATAGATTCATATCTTTATTGAAACCAGTACTTTAGAGTCTAAAAAAAGAGAAAAGCAACCAAACAACAAAAACAAACAGCCTGAGAATCTAAGGACTTAAATTTGAATTTGTGGTTTCATTTTGATAATCGTTAAACATCAGAATTTGGTCCTCTAAACATAAATCAAGAAGGCACATAGGGTACTTTCTGATATAACTTAAACCTGCTAGAAATAACTGACAATTTTACAGCTCAGGGAAAAAACAGACAGCAACAAGGAAAGTTACTGAGATGTTGTTTCTATTAGGCTTAAAAATGCACTAAGGAAATTGCATATAATTGAAAAGACTTGATTTAAACTCAGAAGTTACTTGCTTTGTATAATACTTGGAGTATATACACAAAGGATTTGGAGTATTTTCTCACTT
>NW_010115148.1:96514-102675 GCF_000699245.1 Pterocles gutturalis | reverse complement strand
TCCCTACGGATGGGCAGAAGTGTAGACCTTTCCGCAGCTTATTATTTTACGCTATATAGAAACAATTCAGCCAACAAGTCTTTCAGAAAGCTAAAGATTGCCAAAATGGGAATCTGAGAACTACCTCAGCACTCAATAGCTACTGTAAGGCCCTGTAAGAAATTTAAAATTAGCTCTAAATAGAGTTAAACCCATCTGAATCACTTGTCAGCAGTTTGACACAAGACCCCTTCCCTTTCTAGTAGGCTCTTACCAATTAACGTTTATTGTTTCACTTGTTATCACTTGTCACCATTGCAAGCTCCAACAGAAATTTGTCATTCAACACTACCTAAAGGCACTTCAATGGGGAGTGCAAACAGTCCAGATTTCTCTGGCCCATTTTTACCGTACGTGCCTGCTGTGCTCTGTCTAGGGCACAAAGAATGCTTGTCTGGAAGCATCTGGAGAAATAGAACATTAATGTTTACTGAGTATAATTACCAGTTGTGCATAGTTCAACAGAAACTCATTTTCCCTTGACTTTCAAATTTCAAAGTAGGTATCACATCTCCAGCACAAAGTGTTGTTAGCTAATTATTCAAAAGAACGTGCTGTAAAAGCAGCTGCCTTTCTCGAGCAGCATAGTGTGCAGCGTTATAACCAATTCTCTCCGATACAGGCACCATTACCCTGTTCGGATTTGAGTCTGCAGTGGGCTTACACACTGACTTCAGAACATGATAACAAACACCCGTCACCCTCCAGGCATGTTATCCCAATTTCTAAAATAAACAATACATCTGTGACTTCGGGGACGCATAGTTTAATTCTATCCTTTCACAAACAGCAAGGCAAAATTCAGTGGAAATAGCATACAAGGACTCTAAAGAGAGTAGCAGATATGACAAGTTGTAAGAGCAAGACTTTTTTAATGAGAGATGAACAGAACTTTAAGAAAATAAAATCAGTGTACTCCTTTGATTTTAAAACAAACAAAAAGTTTAATTTCATATCACCATTGTGGACATTCACTGCTCTAGCACCAGCCCTGCTCCTCAGATGATCCCCATACACATGCACAAACTAATGCCAGAGATATTTTGCTTCTTGACTTTTGGTTTCACCCCAAATTGCCTTCACCTGGCCCTGCTTGCTTACAGTAAGACCAGCAAGTAGTCCATCTGCATGCACAGATACCATAAAACACTTAGCATAACCAAATATTTACTTAGAATCACTTTAGCATACTTTCAATGGGGGAAATTTTTTTTTTTCCAAACAGTAAAATTTTCTCAACATCCAGATGATTTACCTTAATTTGCTTTCAACCAATGATTAGCTAGATTTTTTCCTAAATCCTTTTTCCATCCATCACGACGCCAATAAAATTCAAAGTCGTGAAGATATTTCTAAAAATATGTAGTGGAACCATATTAAAATAGGTGCATATGATCTTAGACTTTAGTGACAGGCTACTAAGATTATAGTCAGAACATTGTTATCTCAACTACTGTGAATATAACTGGCCTAAAGTCAAATGACCTTCACATATGTCCTCTTCATCCATCTGAAACTCCACATTATTCTGTGTAACAACATCTGCTTGATGTAGACCTGGCCTGGACCTCTGAGCTCAGGCTGACAGGGAAAAGCTATTCCCATCACCTCACAACCATATTCATAGCTCAGAATACTGTCAAGTCCTCCTGTCAGATTTAATCCTTCAGTGGATTTCAGAAATACAAGAATTTTAAAAATGGATCTCTTAGGGAAGAACATGCTCCATGTTCATGTTCTATATTAGAGACCTACCCACTGCCTCCTGATTTTCCTCCGCTTCTGTGCTGCTTGCCGTGCAAATGTTTCCCTGTGCTTATTTTTCAAGTGGCTTCTTAGAGCAGAGTAGATATTCCCTTGAGTGTATTTTCTTTCTTCACAATCACTCTTTTCTATACAAACAACAGATTGCTCTGCTGCTGCCCTTTAAATTTAGAGAGGAAAAATCCCACACCACAGATGTCTGTGATAAAAGGAGGGTTGCTTCTTCTGCAAACTTATTGTGAAGTCAGACAACTCCAGTCTTTCTCATTGTCCCTCTTCAGAACAATCAAGTTTCTTCTTATCCTGATCGTGGTTCTCAGTCTGTGATTTCCAGACCATTGTTAGAATGCAAGATCATCCTAAATACTCCTGAGCTAGTCTGCAAATTTTTCTGTACTACTTACATTAACAGGGCAGTGATAGTATTGCATAATTGTCAAGAAGGACCGAAGAATTGTACCAGTTGCTTAGGAAAATGATGATACACTAGTCAAAATAAGAGTGGTTTCAGTGCATAAACCACAAATTGCATTGTCTAGACTTAGTTTCATTGGTTTTTCTTTTGTTGTTGTTGTTAATAAAAATCTACTGGTTAAGAGAATAAGTGTCATCTAACCAAGTAAAATTAAGAGTAAGGTCTCCCCAACAAGAACATGAAGAGTGAAATGCTTGGAGATGTAATGAAACTGAATTTTAAGAAGACTTCCAATAAGGCTATGGAGGCCATACGCTATCTAAAATTCTCTAACTTCTACTGCCATTTCAAAATGGTAATAAAGAAAAAAAAAAAGTCCTCAGAAGAAGCATCTAAAAAAAGTTTGTTCCCTCAGGAAACTTCCACTATTGTAAGCTGGAGGAAAAAGTTAAAATGTTATCGTTGAACTACTTCCACAGTGACACAAAATAAACCAGAAAATAAATTACTTCATAAATGCCAGTACTGCTGGTTAGAATGGTTCAAGATGTGTATGTACACACCTAGTACCCTAAATAAAAATATCCTCACAGAGCACCTTAAGCATACTCACATGGAAAAGAAGATGCATACATGTAAGTGTCAACAACTGAATAAAATTAGTAAAGGAAATTATGAGGAGGAATCTCTTGTATTACTCAGATAATAAACATTTTTTTCAGTGTTATTCAACAAGCATGGATAAAAAGACAGTAGTTCTATACAACCACGTGAGCCACGCTATCAAGCATACAACTGAAAAAAAACCAAAAAGGCAGGTCCGCATTTCCAGAACTTAGTTGGATAATCTTCCCTCCCCCCGGCCACCCATCTGGTGAACCCTGTGTTTTTCTGATCCGTTTTTGAAAAGTTGTTCCTGAAACAACTTTTCTATCCTGAGTAAACCTCTTTTTCTTCCTCCCACAACTCTCCTCAACAGAATTAAATAATAAAATACTAAAAATTGTAACAATAATCATAATATGAATGTAATAATAAGAGGTAATAAAAACAATAACACAATGAGGTTGATCTTTTAAAATATTCTGCATTGCTTCTACAATTTCTATTATAAATCAAAGTCTAATTAAATCATAGATTGCAAATATTTTTTGATTTTATATTTCCAAAATCAGTTCTTTCAACCATTTCAAGTTTGGGAGGTTTTTTTTTGTTTCTGGATTTACTGCTGTTCTAAAGATCAGTAATTTCCTAAAAATTTTGGTAAAACTAAAACCAAATACCCTTCCCCAAATCTGTCGCATGGAGAGCCATAAGGCTTTAAAGATGTTCTAAAGCAACAAATAGTCACAAAATAATCTGATGACTAGCAGTGGAGGAAAAGGGCAAAACAAAAATGAAACTGTCACTATTAAAAATAACAATACATATATCACAGAAATAGAATACAGTTCAATTACATGGGCCAAGAGTTATAGAGAGTTTTCAGGCTCGTGAGAAATTAGATGGGATTAAGCAATTTTGATATAACGCTGTAACATATGATGACATATGTCAACGTATCAATGATCTGATTGATTTTTAAGGATTCATTAACTAGAAAAAATTTAATGTTAAAATTACCTCTGCTAACAGAAACCTAGAAATCTTAAAAATACATTTCGTATGGCTTTTCTGCAGATTTAAAACAATCTCTCTGGAATTCACTTTTGATGCTGAGTCTCTTGAGCAAATATTTCTAATTTCTTTCCAATAACAATTCTGAACAGCTTCTGAAAGGACGCATCCTCTACAGAAAAGCAGTTTCTGACACAAAGAAAAAAATATCTACACTTGCATGCGTCTGTTCTCCTTAACCCTCTTTTGGGGTTCAGGAGAAAGCATCAGATTTTTTCCACTTGACACAGGACTTCTACCACTTTTGCTCAGTAGTCCATCCAAAAGCATTTCGTACAGGCAATGCTCAGTTCAAAGAGGCTATATAACCAAAAAACCCTTCTGTCACAAGAGCATCTGCTACTAAAGATAAAAATCTGATATTTGCAGAGAATACTAATAGCATGCTACGTGCTTTTTCAGACATATACAAAGAGACATTTTTAGCTGCAGATTCATCAGAATCATGTTAACCATAGCTTAATTGTTGGAGTTTTTTTGTTTGAGACACACTAGTCCTCCTGACACTAGAACTTCCAGTCATCTTTCCCCCCATCCAAGTTAACCTGCTCTAAAAGTTCACTCCTTGTAAATGTGCCGATTGGAATTCAGTGTAACAAATACTGGCCACAGAGAAGAAATCCACAAGAAGTGACAGAAGAGCCTGGAGAGCCAGCTGCCTCTTGAAAATCCCACAATTGAGAAGAATTCTGTCAAGCTGCAGAATTTCTCATTGGTGTCAGATTTTCTGTCCCTCCAAAGATTACACATTTTCAGGGTGAGAGACAAGCAGAATTACCTGCTTCGTAAAGACACCTTCCAGAGAACACAGGTGTCTGTGTGCAGAAGCACGAGCATCTTGAGAAGGAGGGATGACGCAGATCTGCATATATCATCAACCACTATCCAGCAAACAAGAAAAGTAAGGAAACACAGACCTTTTCCACAGTCTTGAACACTTTTTTTTTCCTGGAGTATTCTTTAAATAATTTATTCTTTAAGTACACATACTAATATTTGCAAATGGGCAGACATGCAGAGTTTAGTAGTCAAGAAAAACATTAGATTGACTGTTCCAGTGGTGTAAAACTTACTGTCACAAAACAGTAAAAAAAAGATGTGAAGGGTGAATCTCTTATTTTGCCAGGCAACATTAAACCTGTGCCAATATAAGATCCTGAAACAGTGAAAAGACGACATACTTCAGTCTCTAGCACTATTTAGTCATTAGTTTCCCCTCAAAACAAAAAGTGTAGAAAATATTAATTTGTGCCAAATATAACAATTCTACTTTGTGACCTGAAACTTTAAGACAGAAGAAAACATCAGTTGATATCAACTATGAGACATGACTGGTTTTGGCCATCTTAAATGCATACACCCAGAGCCAAGTACTTCAGGCATCTAATGATCTTGTTTGAGTCCTCTTAATTTGGTATGCTTTTATGTGATTTAAATCAGTTTCTCAGAAAAGTCATTTGTCTTTTCTTACTTCCCTCACTGCCCCACCACCAACCCATTACATTTTCACATGTGATTCCAGCTTTATGGAGGAAGATGACTGAATAAACTTAACGTTCATACTGCTGTGCACTGCAGAACATCAAGCATCCCTTTGTTGCAATACTACTACATGTGTCTTGCCCAGATTTCTTTGCCCTAAAATACCTCATAAACAGTTAATCCAATAGAACAGTAGTGCAATACCAAAAGATTCAATTGTCTCCAGAAGTTTCAACTATTTCATTGCCAATATATTTCTGCTTTGGTTCATCTAAAGCACTGAATAACCTGCCAGAAACAGCTGTGAATTTGACAGGAAGGAGACACACGAGGAAGACTGTTTCAAATGCCAAAAGGGAGGGAGTAAGCAGTTTCATTTTGCAAATATTTTCCTCTACTTCTAAAACTAGCCTCTTCCTGTTTTTTCTGAGATTTTTTCATAGTGCCTTTCCTTCTCTAGAAGTTGTCAATGGCTTAGTCGATTTCCAGTTTCAACACCCTTAACAGCCATTGACTTTTTTGAAAAACAAAAGCTTATTTAAATTTCTGGCTATGATTTCGCAAACTAGTAAAACTGCGGTCAGCAGCCCACACCACAAAAATAACTTTTCTGCTTCCTTACCCTCTAACCACTCGGTGATCACAAGCCTGCCAACCCTGCTATCTTCCTTTGCCTCTCTGTTCTCAGAGAAATGTTGGGTCAGGAAGACAAAAAATATAAGAACTTTGTTTTTTCTCATCAGTCATTGTATACCTCTGGGATTTTGGGGACATTAGCTGCAAG
>NW_010115148.1:47982-96483 GCF_000699245.1 Pterocles gutturalis | reverse complement strand
TTCCCCTACCGAGAAAGAGAGAAAGCAAACGTCAGAAATAGATGAAGTGATAGAATAAAAGCCAGTAAAGTGCTTTGATGAGAAAGGTTATGCAAGCGTGAAGGAACGCTCTCACACTTCTCATCAGTCGGCAGGAAGGGACTTCGAAGCACAATTTAACAGCCAAACAGAAGTCATGAACTGACCGAAAGTTTCAGTTTGGGTACAAAGCACAACAGTGACAAAAAACACAGCGCTGCCATATGTCACACCCTGGACAATTCTGATATGCATAAAAATTAATCTGATAAAGCGGCAGACCTTTTAAAACACGCAGTTTTCATGCCCCAGCCTCAGACATGCAGCCATTCAGCACAGACTGAATACCCTAGAACCTTTTCCTCCAGAGAAGGTAGGCTCTGCTCTACATCTTACAGATTCCTAAGCAGGAACAAATCCAGCACTGAAACACAGACAATACATGCCAGATTAGCAGAATCAGAAAAAAATAAAATATTGTAAATATGTCAAAAACTGATACTAGGGTATTTTTTAAAACACTTAAACATTAACAAGGTGTTCTTTATCCTGCTGTATCTCTCTAAAGACAAATTTTTAAAATGGAGACCATGCCAAACACTGTAACATAAATTAAAATTAGGTATCCTACTCTACATATTTTTCAAAATATTCACTAGGAAAACCCTGTTTCTTGCTAAACCCAAAACTATTCAGGTCTGTTTTCTTTAGGCTATGGCACTAGGCCAGTGCTCGCTATCTCACACTTTCCTCCTGGGACAGCACATTCTCTGCTCCTGTATCACACACATTTAGCAGTGCAGATGAGACTCATATGATGGCTCCCCCACCCATGTGCTGCAAGAGCCCTTCTCCTGATCCAGAGCTCCATGTGTGAGATGCAGGCAGAAGAAAACACAACGTAAACTTACACTCCCCAGCCACATCCTTACCCCCCTTCTCTCTCGCATCCTGTCTGCCTGAGCCCATACAGGCTAGAGAAAGCCTCCAGAACAAACCCTAAAGCTGTCAGCAAGACTTCTTCCATCAGTGTCTGTACCACCCCTTAAAGCAGTGAGGTTGTCAGAAACTGCTAATGAAATCCTTTCCCCCATTTAATGAACATGGTAAACAGTAGATGGAAAATATCACATGGAAGCCACTAAATCAAACATATAATTTGCTTACTTAGCAACAGCACAGCAATGAAAAATTTTTAATACATACACATGTACATAAATATAAATAATTGGAGAAAAAGGACCTTTAAATTGTCCATAAAGTTCAGTCTCTGCTCCTGTTTTCCAGAGCCTGATTTATAAATCTAATATTTCAATTTCAAGCAATTCACCTTCCACAAAAAAGAAACCGATCATGTAAAAGAACACAAACAAACAAACCCCAACCAAAAACCTCAAAACCAAAACAGGTTGTTAAAGCAATTTTGGTCTCCCATATTTTTTGTTTCCTTTACCTTTATGGTTGCAGTAGATTTTTCTGTCACAGACAGGTCATGTTTGTGGAAATAATGGGCTCTCCGGATAAAAATCACTTTTTTTCTTAAACAAAATTACATAAAAATCAAATGCAGATTATATCAACTTCTCTCTCAAATTATCCCATGAAATAATTTTGATAGATTTTTATAAATTTTTAAGTAATGTTTACTTCTGAAATGTAGCAATGGCTTCTGACATTTCTTTGATCTATACTGAATTTTATCTATTTTTATTGTACTATAGAATGCACCTGGTTCATATATTGACATCTTTTGATGTACTGAAGCCTTCATATAATTTTTGTTATGAATCATACTTAAAAAAAATGGATAAACATATGGAGAATATTTATATACTGTGTGCAGCAGATCACAGGTAAATTCAGTCAGTTGTTCATGAATAATAGAGAACAGAATTCTGATTGAAAACAACTTTTCATGTGACTGCATGCATCTAAAACCAACATTACTTACACCAGCAACCTGTATTCTCAGCGGGATACAGCCTGTGTGTAAATTCTCATGTAGGTACACTCATTCCCTAACACACGTGACTTCAAGGAGTTGCACACATGTGAGATAGACATTTCTCCCTTCCTTTGACTCAGTACAGGAAATGTAAAAGGAACCACATCCACTGGCATTTCCATTTCACCTCTGAAAGAGGCAGGGAAAAAAACCAAGTGTCAGATATAAGTTTCAGAGAATAGCAGTGACAGATAAGCAGGACTGACTTCTTCCAGATCAAGTCCAGGTCTGTGCTCTCACACCACGACATACGCAGCTGCTCCTCACAGTGTCCATACAGCCCATTGCTGCAGAGAAGATACATCTCACCCAAAGTTCAACAGCACTTCGAAGGGGACCACTCCATCACAGGTCACTGGACCTAAGCCAGAGACATGTCCAGGTGAGCTTCTCATCTCACAAAGGAAGCATCTGTCGCAAAGAGTTTTCTTGGCAGAGGTGATTAAGATCTCTGCCAACGCCCGCTCAGTTGAGTCACCAGGGAAACGAAGCCTTGACGGCTGAAATCATCTCAGAAACAAATATAACTCTTGCACTGGACTTACTTGAAGCAGTGACAATAATTGCACCTCTCTAGCAAGTGGCCATCACCAGGGCTGCACAAATACCTGGAACTTGGGTGAGAGAAGGGGCTACGAATCTCAGAAGTAGCGCAAGGACAGAAAGCAGCCCTTTGAGAAAGCTTGTAGGATTCAAAGAGAAAAGGAAACAGCATCAACAGCGTCATGCAGCAAGAAAACTCCAGAGGCTGGACAGCACTGAAACGGTGGTAGATACATTTCTCCTTTCATGACACACAGCAGGGTAACGGAGGGAAAGGGAGACTTTCTAGTCTGCCAGAAGAGCATGCACACGTATCCACAGGGAGAATGCACAGAAAGAGGAGAGTTGGTGACATGGTGGTTAAAAGAGCAATACAAAACTATTAATAGATTACGTTAGCATGTGCACTTATACAAAATTCTATGTATTATATATATCATATTTACATGTGCTAAAAATAATTAAAAACACAGAAATCTTGAATCATGTGTCATTCTAAATCTTATGCAGCTTAATAAGAGAGCCGATAGCAAACTGTTTCATACCTTTGTGTAGTATCTTTTGAAGTAAACAAAATTAAAAAAAGAACATCATAAAGTTCCACACATTTTATCATTGCTTTTATGACCTGATGTTACTTTCAATTGTGTTAACAAAATCTGCTGCTTCTCCTCCCCACTTTCTTAGTTAAATAATTAGTTACCTTGGAAACAAATGTATTTCTGGTACAAACACCAATTTGTGACATCGACATTAACATGAAATATCTCCTCTTTCTGAAGATACGTAGGGACAGCAGTGACCATGAAATATACTTCATGTTAAAAACAGCTTCATGCTGTTTGTGATGGCAAAGAATATTAACTTTGGATAACATTGCAAAGCTGTGCAAATAATAAAATAAGAAAAATCTTTATTTTTCTTATTTTAATACAAATGGGCTTAGATTATCCTAAGGAAGTATTTAATCTTCCTCAATTTACAGCTATTTTAACAAACCAATTACATTTGAAAAGTGAATCATGATCAAATCTGCAAAGGAGGAACTGGGTATCTCTTGGACCTCCAGCGACAACAGAGTACGTGGCTTTTCCATTTCAACTACTTTGGAAAACCTGGCTGGCTGGTGAAGAGAAGTTATCTCTAATGCCACCTCAGGAGGCTCTGTTTTAAGTGAATAATCAGAGCTCTTTCATCAACTCCTCTCACTTGAAGATATAAATGGCCCTCAGATATATGGGTGCAGATGCACTCATGTCAACATTTACCCTCACCGGTATTCCTATGCAAATAAATGCGTACTACTAGATGTATGAGAGCTAGTCCCCAGAGAAAGAATGAGCAAGCCTACTCCTTAATTAGAGCATAGCTTCCTGTCATTTAAAAACTATTTCATATGCAGATACAGTAAGAGACATCTAAATGAAATCATTTATTCCTGCAATTATTTCAACATGAAAAGGAATGTCAAAGTATGAAACCATGACTGAAAACTGACATGGCTTTAAGGTTGTAAATACTACCCTGTATTTTCAGAATAGTAACTGCATAAATACAGTATTTAATTACTTTACTTTTTTTGGCAAGTGGAGGGAAAGAAAAAATGATTGGCAAGGTATGAAAGAATATGGCAAAGAAGAAGAATCATCATGTTTTGGATTAATTTTGCATAAGAACTCTTTAAAATATTTAAAGCCTCACAATTTTGGGTAGTTTCATCAGGCTTACCATTTCTATCTTACAAATACTTTATTTTACACTAGCTTGAATTATCAATGCATTTATTTTTCCTGTAACCTATCTAAATGGATAAACTGGGAAAAGAAGAGTAGAAAGAAAAAGGAAGTCAATGAAAAACTTTTTAAAAGTGCAAGTCCTGTTGTTTCTTCAACATATTTCTTCAGAAGCTAAGAAAGTGAATGTCTGAAAGAACTAGAAACAGAGGAAATGCTATATATAACCCATAGTGATACAAGAACAAGATAAATGTGTGCATGGATTGGAGATCACAGATAAATTCCCATACGATTTTTTTTTTTTAATAATGCTTTTAGAAGAGCTTAGTGACTCAAAAACACACTTCTATGTTAGCCTGATTAAAATTTGGGGAAGAATATATTTATTTTCAGATATTTTTGATCATGGCTACAGCAAAGGAACATATTCATGGGAAACTTAAGTTCTATGTTTGTTCTATGCCCTCATGTAAACCCCAACATATTTGGCACCCTCAGTTGCTGACACCCACAAACTCATTAATGAAGAGATCATAGACAACACATGCTTCAGTAAACCCCTTTTTTCCCCTTTCTTACTAGTGACAACAGATAAAAATTTGCCTTCCCTTCCACTCCAGGCATTAAGCATACATTATACAATTCCTCCACACACTCACACCTATCTATCCCACACTTCACTGAACCTTGTTATAAGGGCCCCCAGCCTTCCATGAAAAAGTAAAGCGACACTCACCCACACCTAGTTATCTCTGCCATCTCCTTGCTGAGAGAGAGACAGGATCATAAACTGGGTAACGAACTAGAAAGACAGCTCCAGCACCCCTGCCACTGCATTTGGAAGAAGACACCTCTAAGTTGCATAAGGCAGAGTGGCAAGAACTTGCCAGCCTGCCAGCAGAAGGGTAAGAGACAGACACAGAAACACTAATACCCAGAAGATCAACAGCTAGACTGCACCTTAACCAGCGGGAAGAAATCCTCTAATGCAGACTGTCACAAAAGAGGAGCTGGGAAATGTAAGTTATTTCCTTCACATGGTTTGAGTAATTATCCAAAATGTGGCCTTATGCAAATTAAAAGAAAACAGGAATTAAAACTAATTCTTTTGCCGAAGTATTGGACACAGTAAAACCTTTGTCTATCCAGACAAATCCATAATTAAACTTTCAAATCAAAACTGATTTTTTGCAGCACTGTACAACATATTGGTTCTCTTTCAGTAACCAACAATTAAGAAAGAAAATTCAATGTGTAAGGGAGTATATACTAGCAATGACAGGACTACACACATGGTATACGGTTGCAAAACCACAAGCACTTAAATAATTATTGCTCAATAATTTTTTCTTCTTTAACACAAAGTTACCAATGTTCAGTTGGAGCTCATTTTACTTTTGCATATCATCCTTGCCCTGAAATGTGATCATCACTTTTCAGCAGGGTGATTATTTCAGCTCCTCTCAATCATTTGGTTACACTCACAGTGTAACTGCATTCAAATTGTGACCGGGGTGAACCTGTTAATGGGATAATAACATCACGAATGACTACCTATCCGTGCCCTGATGTCTATCTCAGACCTGCAACCTAACAGAGTAAAGGTTTGTAGAGATACTACAAAAATAGCATCAACTATTCACCAGAAACTGTCTCTAGATGCTGTTAGAAGGGCATTTCAGATTTTCCCCTGCTTTTCTAAGAAAGGACAGCTGACACAATCAGACTGTGAAGTGCAAATTGGCAGTTTAAGAACCCATGACACTGCTGGATGTCAGTCACACTTGATAACTTTTGAGCTGATTGACCAATTATAACCAATATGACAAAAGTACAGCAGCTTCACAGACCATTAAATTCCTGATGGGGGGAAGCAGTGGGAGGGGGACAGAGAAAGGGGACAGGGTGGGGAAGGGACAGGGAATTAGCAGAGTGATAGAGATGTAACATGGAAATTAGTGCACCTTGCCACAGGAAAGGCTTCCATGTCAGCTAAATAGTTCTCTCTTCAACCAATCAACAATGAATTAACTAGAATTAATTATGGTATTTGTTATCTATTATTCAGCTAGAACATGGGAATGCTGTGGAAGAAGTGGCAATTGGCGGTGGGAGGAAATGCATGAGCCTGTTAACACTTGAGGAGAGCTCAGAAAATAAGGAATATGGAGCTGAAGTGTAAGAGGCTAATGTAAAAACTGCAGGAAGCCCAAGTCCATTAGTTCTCTTTAGGCACAAATCAATTTGGTAATCATCTGCCTGCCAAGCACTCCAAGATGTTTGACAGCTATTTTCTTCACATAGAAAAAATCTTCTACACAACCACACTAAAAGCAGTATTCTCAAAAGTAAGTCATGGGATAAAAATATGCTGATAGAAGACACAAACATATGCCACGACTATCTGTCACATGCCTATCTCATTGTTCCAGAATTCTGTCACCTATCACTTAACACCAGGCTCTGCTGATCATCACTCACACAGTGACCAAGTTCAGTGGGCAGCAAAACAATTTCTCCTTTCAAGAATTAATGTACTAAAGAGAGGATATGTGCAAGGCCTTATTAAATACACAAGTTTGCACAAAGGATGTACAGTAAAAAGGCCAGAAGGCAGGAGCAGTATCATCAGGCTCAGCAGCCGGAGTAGATGTTGGTATTTCAGGGGCTGAAAACCACTTCACCTACAAGACTGAATGCCAGCTCATCACTCCTTCCCCCGCCTCCCCCCATTGTTTATTGTCAATCAATTTGTATTCCTCTGAGGAAGGCAACGATGATGACAATGAAAATGTAACTATTTGGGAAGACACAGCAAGATGGATGCGCACCTCACTCCTAGTGATGGATGAGCATCTCATTGATCAAGTGGCTGAGATATCCAGGAACAACAATTCATTCCAAAAGAGCCAGACTCCACCTTGGCCCTTTGGGGATGCCATTCACGGGACCTTGTGGATGAGCAGAGTGTTACTGAGGTTTTATATGGAATGGTTTCTGGAAGCTGGAGTCCTAGGAAAACACTGGTATGACAAGTGATGACAGGATGATCAGATAATATGGAAGCTGAGGAAGGTGGAACAATCCTGAACATGATAACGCTGGTGCTGCTGGGGAGAAGAGACACTGGCCAGTGACCAGGCAGATGAACGGTGCCTCTGTGCTTGTGTACCCTCAGCTCTTCTCTCTGCTCACCAGCAGCCATGATGCTGCTGCATCACATAAAGGATACAAGACAGCCCTCCCAATACTACTTTCCCCCAGAAAAAAAAAGAAAAAAAAAGAAAAAGATGGAAAGATGTGAACAGACCTCCCAAGCACACACTTGGGCCTCTATGCTGATCTACTTCTAAATATCTCTGTATGTGGGAGCTCCTTGATAGGCCTCCCTTGCCACTTGCCCTCTAAAAATTCTCAGATATTCCACAACTTGTGTTTACGTTGAAGTGATGATATACCCCAAAATGACTTAATTTCCTTGTTGGATTAAGCTAGTTTCTAAGGAGCTCAGTAGGGCAAATTTCCTTGTCAAGAATTTAGGTCAAGTTCAGTTCTACCAAGAATGCTCAGTGTGAAATATTTATCCATGGATGAGGTATATATTTTTGACACAAAGAGAACCAGACACAAGAAAATATCTATGATCTGCCATCTTAAGTGGAGTAATAATAATTCCATTTCCTTTTGGACTATAGTCTGTTTGACAGCTCAAGTCTAGAATCCACAACACTTTGACACTAAGCCAAACTGTCACTCTGACATTTCTGTGTCTGAGAAATCTTGAATCTCACAGGTAAACTGTGAAAGCTGAGAAGCAGGGAGTGAAAGTGTGAGGCTCATAGCTGCGACAGTAGACAAACTCTACAGAGTCACTTTGTATGACCTCTGCTTTCTTATAACTGGGGGCAGCATAAAGCTGGGAAAATATGAAGGAATGAAAATCCACACAACTTTTTGCAGACAGAAGCAGCATATGCTCTATATACTAAAAAAAAAAAAAAAATATTACTCATATGTGGTAGACTAGATGAGCCAGACATTATTTGAAGTGTAATATACCCTTTAAATTTAGATAAAGAATGCAAGAAATACATTTATGTTGTCATTTTTATACACTGTTGAGCAGGCAAGAAGGAACACATTACAAGTCTGAATTTTCTCAGCTGATTTTTCTTTTGTACTGGTAGAAAAAGAGAATGTAGAGGTGCTTTCTAAGGGTCAAAAGAAGAACCAAGACCTACTGACCTCTGTAATTACAATTTATTGATTCAAGTGAGGTGTTTATATCCTGGCAGCATATTTAATGCTGTTAACATTTCCATAGTCAGATATATCTCATTAAGATGACACTCACACTCTCAATAATCCTTTTTTCTCAAAAAGAAAGAAAAAAAGCCCTTCTAGTTTAATGTACAGGCTAGGCAAATTTTAGCATTTCAAAGGTGCTAACGAACGTGGCCCAAGCCTAGAAGTCAAACCACATGCCTTCCCAGAACCCAAGTAAAGCTGAAGTTTCTCAGACAAAACAAGCACAAAAGCACATTTTATCTGTAATGACTCTTTATCATCTCATTTCTGCAAAATCTTCCAGACACAAATAGCTTCCACTAAAAAGCAGAAGGGCTCAAGATATTTACTGGAAGCATTAAGGACCAAGCACTTCAGGAGATATATTTTGTCAAAGTCAATTAATCCACTAAGAAAACAAGTAAAATTTTCAGGAAAACACAACAAATCAGTGACTGGATTAAATGCTTATTTTAAGCTATTTGTGAGCATTAATCTGTGCAGAGGGAATATGCCCACAGGCATCAATTAATATTTCATGAAACACACCAGCATTTTGTACTGGTATAGGACCTTTCACCTAAGAATATCCAGAAGATATCCACAAAGGAAGGAAAAGGTTTATTATCCTTCTATTAAAAATAGAGAAATGAGGCATAAAACCACCAAACAATCAAAATCTTGCAACAGGAAAGTGAAAGCATTAGGAGCAGATTTCTACCTTGAATTTTTGATCTGCTGTTCTTAGAATAGGATGATTTTTCCTAAAAAAACCCTTGGAATAAAATTATGAAACATCTAAAAAAAACCCAAGGCAGTCTGAAAGGAGCGTATCACTAAAACTGTACGTTCTAGATTTGAATTCATAATCTCTTTTATGCCAAAAAGATGAGAGGCAACAATCACAAATTAAGACACATGAAATTCCATCTGAACACAATACTTTTTTTTCTTTTTGTCAAGTAAGGGTGGTCAAACAGTGGAACAGGTTTCCCAGAGACATATTTAAAACCCAGCTGTGCACAGTCACTGGCAACGCACTCTATCTGACCTCTCTCTGGACTTGATGATCTTCAGAGGTCTCTTCCACCCTTAGTGACTCTGTGAAACTTGTGATGAAGCAGACATCAGTCATCCATTCACCATCTCTCATTTTTTGGGGCTTTGAGCAATATATGGTATATATAATATAATGAATATAATATCATTACTAAAAGTGAATGCAGTTTCCTCAAAATTCCCAAGTGCCAAATCTTTCCAGAGATAAATTCACTCAAAAACCCAAATAAAATACCACCCCCATCCCAAGCTGCACGCAATTGTTCCAAGTACTTAATATTATTCAACAGCACATGCTTCTCAGTCTTCTGAAATCCACTCTGGTTCTCAGAGTTTTACTCCAAATCTGCAGAGAAATTTAAGACCAATTTTATAACAATTTTTTTGCAAAGCACCTAAGTTGCATTTGCATAATCTTGTCCAAGTAATCTGCTACTTCCTACCAAAGATTTTTTATGCAGTGTTTGCACCGGAGTTGGCTTTCCACAGTACAGTCACCCAACCTTGAATTTTAAAACCAGTTTATTCATGTAAGCAGTCTTACAACACACATTTTACAGGGGAAAGCTGTCAGGTATGGAGGAATTGAGCGACAAGCTAAATCAGCAGCACAAATAGGAGCAGTAGAACTACCTGCTTCAACAGTTCAAATAATTGCATGATGAATGAGGAATAGAAGAGGCATATTTTCCTAAAGAAACCATAGAAAGTATCAGAAAAGACCAAAACCTGAAATTATCTACTGATCAGCAGAGCTAGTCGAATTTCAGGATCCTCATGCTGCTATCCCTCTGTCCTTCAGCATAACCTAAAGACGATATCTGAAGCAGTGGATAAAATGTATAGAAAAGTTCCAGGCTCATTAAATTGTTGGCCAGAATGGACAGAAATACCTTTGGGCGAGTACTACTGGAGAAAGAACTTGAACTGGTGACCTCATATAAGCTGACATATACTGTACCAATTCTCAGAGTCAGAATTTACAATATAACCCAATCTCCTATTTCAGCAGCAGCAACCAAGAACGTTGCAAACAAATACATGTGTCTTAATACTCACAAGATATCTCAGTTTAACATGTCTATGCTCAAATATATAAACCAAAAATATGTAACTATGCTTTCAAGATCAGCATCTAAGTGACTAAACTCAGTATTTCACTTAAATTAACTTCAAGGAGTGAAGGTCACAACAAAGGAGAGCAGAAGTTTGTTAATGTTTTCTAGAGTTGAGCATTGTGCGAAGCCACTCTGCTAGGCTGCCAAGCTGTAGAGACAATTGGATTGTTAGGAGTTGATAAAGAGTGACGTTTTGTGTTCAGGAAGCATATGACAGGAACTGCCATGCACCTTGTCACGCTGCAGAGACTACAAGTGCTGATAACGCTTAAAAACTGATCTTGAAACGGTTCCCAGACACACAGATACACCAGACACACACAAAACAAACCCACAGTAATGCCTTCAAATCAAAATGCTATTTATTATAAAGAGAACTATGGCCTCAAATATTTAAGATTTCATATTTTATTCACTGAAGAAAAAAGTAAAATAGAATCTGCTCACATGCTCTACACTTCTTTGCTTTTCTTGGATATACTTTACCAATTTCTTTTCTAGCTCTCATGGAAGCAAGCTCTGTATCTTGAAATGACTTTGGGCATTGGACAGAAATGCACGCATTGGGTATGATACACACATGATTATTACAACTAATATTTGCAAATATTTCAGTTTATAGCTGGCTACACACAACCAGTCCAGTGCTCTGAAACACTATGCCTTACAGAAAACAAACACACACAATAGCTCAGAAAGTACACAGTTTGTATTTCAGCCTCTTATGTTTATTATAGCTCAACGCAATTGAGAATTTTCTGTATTAAAACACAAAAAATCTGATTCCAAGTAACTTGTATACAAAACTAGATAACTGGAGTTTAGCAGGATAATTCTGAGTTTCAAGTCAGAATATTCACCTAGCATCTCAAATGGATTTATTTTACCATGGGCTGCTCATGCACAGCAGGACTACTTCGAGAACACAAACATGTTACTGAAAAAATACCTTAGAAGCTGTGACCCACCTTTACATTGTGGAGCCTGTCTATAGCTGGACACTTAAGAAACACCAGCCCCATGTGGTCAGTGACTTCATCTCTGTAATTTAGCTAAGCTTCTGGATGGAAGCCAGACTCAAGGAAAACTGAAGTCTTCTATAGGCAAGTAATAGTAACTCTACATCATGCCCCTTTACCAACATCAGCTGAAATCTAGGTACTCTCTTCATCTGGACTACAAAGCATCTAGCTGATTAGAAACATACTGGATTCTCCCCAGTGTGACCTATTTTATGTGTTTCCATCAGTACTGAGCTAGCTTCTAAATTAAGAAGTAATCTTAGTGCTGCCTCTCAAGCTATTGTTAGCGTGCTAGATCTATTCCTACACAAAATCTTTCTTATTTTTAATATATAGTTTAGTATATGTTGGTAGGAAAAGCTTTTAAAGGATCCAATGAATCTTTTACAACACACTATGCAACTTCAATCAGCTCATATTAAAACATGATTGTTTTAAGTACAAAATTAATATGGCAAAGTTCTGTGTACTACATTAAGTTAAAGAATATTTGGCAGATGTATATTTACAGCAGAATTACACAGACAAATTCGTTGCACAATAAAATGTCTTAGCTATCAGTACACTGCTATTCTATTGCACTTTATGTAATGATTTGTAGTTTCTAAAAGTTGTCAGGCATTCTAAAAGCCAAAGTATGAATGGGATTACAATCTATCCTAAAATTTACTGCATTCAGTAACGTAGCAGAGCACTCAGGCTTTGAAATCATGTACTGCAAAGGCTGTTTATTCCGCACATAAAGTCTTTCAGGATATTGTATGGATGAAGATAGAAAGGCTGCAGTGGAATAGACTGCTAAACAGCTCAGATATTAATTTATTAGCTTCCAAAGTTGTGTTCAGAGAGCGTACAGAATGATATAAAATAAATGAGGGATTGGATAAAAAAAGAGTACAAGAAACTGGAATAACTAGTTGGCTGTTGTGTGGTTTAGAGTTTGAGTATTCTAAAGCTGTGAGTTATGTGAAAGGAAGATCAATGTGAACAAATGGATTTATAAAGTAGATTTTTTTAGTACATATCATTAAGGCTATTTTGTTTCTCTACACTTACATAAGCAAAAGAGGGTAAAAGCAAGTAGAAGAGCTGTAAGAAGATGATACTGGAACAAGAAAGGGAACAGGAAAAGCAGCTTTGTAAAAGATTATTTCTCCTCCATTAACCTGCCTAAATACCATGAATTTCCTTCCCTCCCCAAATTTAATGATGATCAAGAAACCATACTCTTGCTTACACCTAACTGCTTATTCCATGTGTTCCTTGAATGACAAGCAGGGGATGAGTAGAATCCTTGTATTCACACTGGTGCATCTCCCCCAAATATCCAAGAACATAGGTCCTGAAAACCAAATATCCATTTCTAAAACAACTATGATAAAAGTTCTTCTAAAAGGCAACAGAATTAAATTTGATCTATGGAGGTGGAAGCATCCATAGAGCATTGTATTTATGACTTTTAACACTGTTCTAACACCCTAACAGCTGGGGGGCTTTTTGTTGGTGGGGTCTGTTATGGTTTTGCATAGGTTACATAAAAGGTTTGGATATTAACTGCAAGATAACGCTACAAAATAGCAACCTTAACATACTTTTAATTGTGTAGACACTTTGAAGTAATATGCATTACAGGAAGACATGTTTACAATAGTTTCCCGTGTCTTGAAAGCTCCCATAGCAAATGACCTTAGATATGGCATGGTTTCTACATAGCTGTTCTGTATTTGAAGCTGGAAGGCGAGAGAAGAAGAAGAAGAAGTAGAGGTGTGTCCCATCTCAGATGAAAAGAAACCTGATCACAAACTTTCAGCAAGCAGTTCTCATTTCTTAGAGACTAAAAAGCAAGAACAGAGACACACAAGGTGTTGTAGTTTTGATTGTGGCTGAGACACAAACAGCACAACCGCTTGCTCACCCTCCCCCCTCCTGGGGATGGGGGAGAGAATTAAAGCAGTAAAGGGAAGAGAGACTTGTGGGTTGAGATAAGAACAATTTAATAACTAAACTACAATAAAATTGAATATAATAATAATGATTATAATAGTAGTAATATATACAAATGAGTGATACACAGTGGTATCACTCACCACCTGATGACCCAGGCTCAGCCCACTCCCAGATAATGATCCTGGAGCAGGGATCCCAGAATAGAGATAAGAGCCTGAGTGTCCAAGAGACTGAGACAATTGTAAGAGAGGGGTGACCCAGAGGGAAACAACCCGGACCAGGAGAGAGAGTATTTCCAGACAGAGCCTCACCTATATACTGGGTATGATGTGCATGATATGGAATAGACAATTGGCCAATTTGGGTCTCAATCCTACACATAAGGTCGAATCCTAGACCAGTAAATGGGGCACAGCAGAGAAGCTGAAAAGTCCTTGACTGTCCTGGCAGCAACTAATAACCATCAGTATGTGATCAGCCTTCTCGTCAGCACAAATCCAAAACACAGCCTCTCACTAGCTCCTATGAAGAAAGTTAACTCTGTCCCAGCCAAAACCAGGACACAAGGGACTTGCCTAAAGGAACAGAACTCTAAATCTGGAGCGAGATAACCTAAACCTCAAGTCTTGTATTTTAGCCACAAGAACATCTTTCTCTCTGAAAATTAATGATGATTAGTTCTAAATGAAGCATAGTCTTCATTGGGTGATTTCCCATTCCCTGCAGCTACGAACACTAACGAGACAGACAATTGATATTAAGAATGCTGCTGGCTTCTGTAATATGGGCATCTGAACATCAGGAACCGAACTGACAGGCCAAATCATATTATGTATTTCATTGAGAAAACCAAAAGAAACCTTTGCACAGACAGATGTCTGGTTGGAATCCATGGTCTGGCCCGTAAACATCTTCAGACCCTTCAGAATCCAAATAATAAGATTTTAGTGCTTTGCAATGGCAACACCTTAATCCCTTAATAAAAGCTACTTGACAGCATGAATTGTATACTGGAGATGTACTTCCACTTTAATTAAATGAGTCCATAATGTATCTACTGTGTAACTGAACCAAGAAACCTGCATATTCAGAGGCAGAGGCTGCCTAACTGAGACCCTTAGTAATCCCCTACCTCTGATGATAGGGTTTTTTATCCCATCTCAAACAATAATACCTATGCAGTTGATACCTTCAGGGCCAAAGGAAGACTGTACAGCATCTGTTGCTTCTGTGCACGCACTAAAGAAAATGCCGGGACTGAGGACTAGGCACTTCCAAATTGCAGGTATGAAGAGTATCCGGGAGGAGACCCTGTGACTGTCTCCAGAATCAAGGCACAAATGTCTTGCACTACGTGCACTGAGATTCCTGTCCTGGACGTGTCAGCTACAGGATTTTTTTTGCAAGTAGGCTAGTTTGCATATTACAAGATTCAGCATATCAAGGCACTGACAATTTTCTTTTTCTTGCAGGAAACTGGGCCAAGGTACAGTATCAAGAAACGGTCTGTTCAGTCACAGAATACTTCGATATGGCAAAGCGTCAAAGGTAAAAAGACAGGAAATCTTTTTCCTGCTAGAGAGAGATTTTCCTTTTTTTGCAGCAACAGAAGACCAACTCCCGATGCTAAAAAGAAACCAACTTCAAGCAGAAGACTGCAATAGAAGTGCCATCAAAAGCCAGTTTGATGGGAGAGGCTCCTTGTTTCTCACTAGTATTTAGCTACACTCCAGACAAAAGCAACACAGATGCTCAGAGCAGTCATATTCATGGAAATTTGTCTAAAAGCAATAATTATTTGCCAGCATACTGTTCTTTCTTAGAAGTACAGAGAAACCACGAAAAATGTCTGTCTGGATACAATATGGAAGTTTTCAACAAGAAAAGCTAGTCTGTATGAAATATATGCCATGTGCAATGATAACGACTGACTGATGTTCCTGTGGATATCCTGTATAAATTATAAGCATAATAGTCAGTTACACACCTTCTAGAACAAGCATTAATGAATTGCACTAAGAGGATTGCACCGTAATTGATAAACCAGATCTCTCCATCAAGTACTTAGAAACTGCCTTAAAAATCAAAGCAAAGTCTATGATTTACCTCTTTCAAAATTATATCAAGTTGTTATCAAGGTGTATTAGGGGTAAAGAAATTTAATAAGCATCCCAAAGTACAAGATTTTCCAGTGACTGTGTATCAAAAAATCCAAATAAAAGTATTTTTCCCACAAACTTTCTGGATGATCTGCAGAGAAAAGTTGTGTGAAAACTGCATGCTCAGTTGTCCATAGAATTCTAAAATACAGGCCAACTTTCACTCTAACAACAAAAAAGAAATCCAGTGAATATGGTTCCCTTAGCAACCAGTAAAATATTATCTACATCATTCATATTAACATTATTTACAGTACCCCACAACTACAAGATACCAATTCATAAAGAGCAGACACATTCGTTACACAACTTCTTAGCTTTGAAAATTGAGAGATGCTTGTAATTTAAAGTCCCAACACTCCCATTTAGTTCTTTCCTGCAAAAACTATATTCTGCCATTTTGTGACAAACTTAATCTCCTTTTTGTTTCTGAGTACAGTTGTTCTACACAATGACTATCAACTCAGTTCATAGGTATATTTGACACGAATGAATCTCCTTTTTCTGTTCTGAACATGCTTTGCGTATTAGTGTGTTGCCCTCATTCTACTGAAAGCACAGGTAATTTCAGCTGGGCACATGTTTGTAATATTTCTTTACAAACTACTCTTAAGTAACATGAAAATTCTACCCACTCCAAGGTATGGTTCCAAGGGATTTGTGATATTACCTCTGCTGTGCATTTGCAAATACGGGCATCCAGTTCAGTGGGAGAGACATTTCACCAGTATCCTGTTGACATGAGAGACATGAAGAAGCAGTAATGACTTACCACCAGTTATAACTGGGGCCGTCCAGAAGAGACTCATGTTTCCCATTTGTGGTTTCAGACATCTATTGCACAATTGCCTCAATATTGAAAATATTGAATTTCATTGACTACAGAAGTTATTTACAGTAGTGAAGAAAGCATATTTCTTGGTTTCCAGAAACGTACAAAAAAAATAAAATGAAAAAGAATACTTAGGATGAAGTAGCACTAATACATTACATATTGTTAAGCAGTAGTCTAACAGTAGTTTACAGTTGTACATTTAGAGCAAGAAACGTTGGAAAGTTTTGAGTTCAGACAAAACACATCCACCAAAATTCACTTAAAAGAAACAAGTAATTCCTCCCCCTCAGCAACTAGAATATTAGATCAAGTAATGTTTTTATCACTTCAAATGCCTGTTCTTAAGGTTCCAGAGCCACGATTCGCCGCACAGAGATATTTCTACTTGACTTCTGATAATTTCAGAAATGGACAGGTAGGAAAACATGTAAAGGAAGAACTGAAGAAACCTCTGATTTCCAAAATTAAAAGATGCACTTACATCTAGAGGAAAGTTCAAGCATTGAAATGAAATTCTCCATTTTCCAAACAGTTTTGCCTATGGCTTCCTATTGTACACATAAAATTTGAATGAAATGTAAAAATACAACTTAGGCAACATGATCCTACAGTGATTATATACATTAGAAACTGCATAGACATCACAGAAAGATCAGCATACTGATTCCATTAGTTACCAATAGAACATCGCTAACGTAAGGGTTATAAACACTGAACCTCAAAATGTGGAAAATATAATGTTAATCATGTGTTCTTACTCAACAGTTAAAAACAGAATCAGGATGACACTAAGATCTAAAACCCATAAAGAACAGTTAACCAAACCTTGAACTAATATACTGTGAGATTCTCTTACCAAGGGTCATTTCACATGTATCATTCTATAAACAGGATGATAAACTGAGGAAATTTTAAAAATAGCATAGGAGGTCTTCAAGCATCTTTTATGTGAAAAGTGCTGTTTTCTTAATGATTACAATTTTATTTATAACCAATAAAAGATACTTGGGTGATTACATCTTCTGCTTAACTTCTCTTCACTATTGATGATAAAAATTGTTCTCCTTCATGCCCTTTGAAAATACGAGTTTAAAGAGAGAGGAGAAGACTAAAGTGTTCAACAGCAGATACGTAGGCGTTTGCTGAAACTGGGCCAAGACATACGAGTTTTCTGATCAAAGAGGATAAAACTGAGTTTGAGGGGAAAGAACTGTTGTTAATGAGACTAACAAAAAGTGACACATACTAGGCAGAATCAATAGCCCAGGGCACTAGCTTAGCAGAGCCAGAATAACTAGAGTGAAAACCAGCTCCCCTTTGCTGAGGTTTTATTCCAATCGCATGTGAAGAACATTCACTTTCACTGCTCACAAGTCCAGCTCCAGGAAAGACATTTTATTCTCATTAAAAAGCAAATAGGGAACCAACTTTCCCCTACTTCATGTACCAGCTAGATGTCCATTTAACTACAACACACTATACTAAACAGACACCACAACACTTCTGGTAGAAAACTCTAGATCGATAACGCCCAGTGAGGCTTGCCTCATAGGCAAAGCAAGAAAACATTTCTTATAAGAGAGGCATCATTAGGAATAACTCATTCATCTCACTAGGGAAGGGTGCTGGAGACAGGTCAGATTTCCTCATGCATCCTCTCTTCAAAATATATTCATTATTTTCTCCTTTATTTAAAAGAATGAGACAAAATAATATTCACATTCACAGTAACTTTTTAAAAAATGGACAAATGACACGGGAATGTAATTCCCAGATTTGCAACAGCTCTTTAAATTACTTGTCGTTTCAAAATAGCCAGAGTTCTTCTCAGTGGTTTCAACCAGTTATTTCAACGTCACCCGAAATTAAATGGTTAAGCACTTCTTTAAAAAAACAAACAAAAAACCCCCCAAACCACCAGAAAAAAAAACAAGAAAAAACATATCTAGACTTCTCTGCATCAGTTTGTAAATAAATGGAACTATGAAGTAGAGACCAAGTTTATCTGATTTTATGAAATCTGGCTTAATATTTTTCGAACAGCCCTAAGTTACCTATATGCTTTTACACAGTGTTTTTTTACACAAGCATTTCCTTCTCCAACAAAATGCTGATTTCACACCTGACATAGTGCACTTAAAACAATAAAGTAAAAGAAGAACTAGAAGGCAGTCTGTTTAGGTCCTGTTCCCATTTGTTTATTTGGTTCCCTTTGCTGGTGTTTTGGTGCTTAACACACCCTAAGACATCCAATTGTGGGGGTTTTTTGTGTTCTGGGCATTTTTTTTTTTTCTTCTTTTTTACACATTTGTTAAACACATCCCTCTCTCATCTTCAGGTAGATCAGGGGATGTCTCATGACCTTTAAATTCCTACAAACCCTAACACCATAAAACATGTTTCAAGGTGCGCTTCAGCATAATTCCTAAGGAAGTGACAGGAAAAGCAGAGAGAAATAAAGGCCTGAATTTAACGTTTTTTAATCTTAAATATAGATAGTGTTGTGAAATTGTTTGAGTGTCCTCCTCTTTCACTTAAAAATATAAATTCAAAACAAACAAAAAATATAATTTGAGCTTGAAAGGTTATACAGAGGACATTTCAACATCCCTTTCCCCTTATGCAGAACGAATGAATGAATAAACACATTTAAAGATCAAATATTATTTTAGTTACTTTAGGGCGCAAAAGATTGATTTGGTTTTTCTAGGTGACCTCTATACTGTAAAAGCCTGGCACCGATGGATTAGCAGCAGTGCAGGTAGCTGTCTCTACCAAACCTCAATCTTGTGTTTCTACTTAGACTTTTCACCCAGACCAACCTTTTCACTTACACTTGCACTACATGGATTCACCAGTAGCTCTTTCACCTTCTCTGTGCAGCCTTGTCCTTCAAACACAAGTTAAGGGGCAGATTTACAATCTGAAAAACAAGGTGCTTGAACACTAACAGCTTTGGTGGGGCAGACCCAGAAGGCTCACAATAATTCTGCACATGCTTTTAGACAGTTATTGGATATCCTTTCTTGAGAGAAATGCTTGACAAGGGACACAGCATGTTTCCCCACTCCCCTTCAGGAATTTGATATAAGGTTTGCTAGAAACCACAGCAAAGGCGATATGAGTCTATTTATCAACTGTGCAGCGTTCTCATTTCAAGCAAGCAGCTATGTGATCCTTTATGTAGTATGACCACCCATGCCACTCTCCAGCATCTTTTAATAGACAATAGTAACCTTACACATGAATCAGAAGATCACAGAATATAACAATATTGACATGAATGTGCAGAATTCACCTTAAGTAGGAATAAAAAAAAAGATACATAAAGACAAAGTCCACTCTTTATGTGCTTAGTTCCAGCCTGGCCTTAACAGAAAGTTAGTTACAAAATCACAGGTCACAAAAAAAGACATGAGCAAATACCAAACATCCATGACTAAGTATCCCAAAGTATATATAAACCTTAAGAATTTGCATATACAATATAAATGAAAACCTAACGCTTCACAGCTTAAATGACCAAATCCATCCCAGAGAATGAGAGCACATGCTGTGGGATAACTCAGTGAGAATGAAGGATGTCCTTCAGCTCCTCTGTACATCAGGTATGAAAGTAAGAGCAGATCACAGCACAGGCATATAACAATGCTTAAAATGACACACACCACATGCACATGCTCCTTTCCTAGAGGCTTTCAATATTTCCACATCTCCTGAAGCAGAGATTTGTGGATGTGATTCCATACAAACCATTATCACTAAAACCACAGGGAAATCACCAGATCACCAAACAAAATTTAGAATGTAGAAACCACAGACAGAAACCAAGCTACATTCCTAGACTTGTACAAGGAGCATATTATTGTCTGCCATGTATCAAGTGAATTATACATCTTGAATCTATACAAGCTTGACGCCTGTTGCACTGACCCTTCTTGGATTCATTTACATGACATTCGTCAGAATTACGAACAATCTAAACCCACTACATCTTTGGTTTGCTTCATTTGTCTATACCAACATGTGATCAATATTGGCCATTTATAGGAAAATAAACACACAAAGGACGTGGACTTGCTAGGATTCATCCGTCTTCTTTCTTGAAGAACGGTTGACTCAGATAACTTTGAGGAAAACAGATTGACAAAACAGAACAAAACTGCAAAATAATACCATGACATAGCCCAATTTTAAACATTAACTTCCTATAACTGTATGCATTCTGGTAAACATTAATCTTGTTCTCTGAAAGCTATTTTTAGGAAACACATTTACATTCAGGCTGAAATTCTGTATAACATTAAGCATGCTGCAATTCAAAAAAATTAATTAAAGAAAAAATAGAGTCTCAGAAATACTGCATCAGCCTCTGTAACGACAGTAAAATGGTTGAAAGATTTTGCAAGCTGTATCTGATCCAGTTTGAATTTACTGGCAGAATCTTACAGGCAAGAGACTAAGCACTTTAGAATACAGAATTAAGTGGTTGGATTTTATTTAATATCCACATAATACCACTTTGAAAAGAAATCCTTTATTCTATTGCCACTAGAACAAGAGAAATGAAGATTTTTCTCTCAGGCTGTCAAGTGAAGTCCCTTTTCTTTTTTCTAATGTACATGTGCTGTGTGAAATTCAGCAATTTTATTTCACAGGGTGTCTTTGGCATTAGACACAGTGTAATGTAACTGGAACTACTGAAGTTCATCTGATTTCACACCTAACCCATGCAGGCTCACAAATTACATGTTACTTCAATAAAAAGAAACATAAATTGCCTAAGTTTTTTATGGAAACAGACCTCATATTCCTTTGAATTTTCTGATCGAGACAAGCTTGCCAAAGAACACAAAACATGCTTATACTTTATAATAAATAGAACCACAAGATTTTCATGTGGTTTGATAGATTTTTCTGGATCAAGTTGTTGGTTTCTTTCCTCAGAAAACACAGCACCATGATGACATTTTAAAAACCTCATGCACACCTTCTGTCTCAATATTGTAGAAGAGTTTCAGAAGTGGAACAAGATTTTCCACCCTTCGACTACATGTGTATTTCTGCCCATCTTAATTCCTTCAACCAAATGTAAAGAAACATATTTGGAGGAGACTACACAAGAATAGTTACTAGAGAACAGCAGCTTTTAAAGTTTTCACAATTTCACCAAGAGCACCACTGCATTCTGGATTTGATGATCCCAGCCTCATGCTCCTACCGTCCTGCTGCCACAAATCCTAGGCTGTTCCCACTGGGTTTTGACCACTTTCCCGTGTTCTTCATCTCCAATGATGCATTCACTGCCTCTGAAGTCCTTCTGCTCCATGCCTCACGCACAAACGCAGATGCCAGCATTTTTTCTGTGCAAGGTGCTACAGAGTGTGCAGCAGAAGGCGCACAGAAGCTGAGAGCTCATCCCAGCTAACAAGCAAATAACTCACCCTTGCTCAGCTGTTTATGGTGCCTGAGTACAGGCTCTTACCTTCAAGTATGTGCTAAACAGAAAAACGGCCCTCAAATCACTCCCAGTTATTTCAGATCTGCATAGTCTGGGATCATAAAAGGAGAGTACTGATTTGAAAAAAACAGAGGTTATGGCAGAAAGCTGGAATGCGGCAACTGTACAATGCTCATGCTTTGCTCTCTAAAGACTATTCTACAGCACATTTCTAGAAGCACAAGAGAAGCGGTGTAATGAATTCTATCACAGTAATTTCAGTTGTTGAAGGATCTTCAGAAAGCAGTTCCGAGGGGTGTGGTGGGTAGCGAAGTCCCAAAACACACATATGACTTGTCACTGGTAAGGATAAAAGATAAGACGATCTAGGGACATCAGAACATATTAATTTCATAGGACCAAACTTCTATCCCAAGAAAAATTATCTCTAGGGGCACTCTGTTTGAAGGATAGTCATTGCATATATCTTTAATTACAAGTTGACATACATTTTATCCTTTAGCGACAATTTATTTTCCTTTTATCACATCTGTTTTGAAACAACATGCGTTCCCAGTTTCATCTAGAATCCACACCACTAGATACCCAGCACTGCTGTACCGTTTTTCTGCAACTCCCTTTTCCCCTTAACAGTCAATCAATGCTAGAAAACACAGAGAGATGCAGCATGAACTACAGTTCAACTACTGCCATTTCAGATGTGAAAAAACAGAATTTTCAGTAAGAAAGAATAATACATCAGCGGGCAGGAAAAAAAGGGACAGAAGGAGGTGTGTCTATTTTCTTACATCTCCCTTTTAAGATGCACATCTTGTTTTCCTCATTTGTTTCAGCCTTTATTTCTGGCTGCGAAAGAGAGCAGCTTCACTTTATCACCCACTGGTATTTAATACCAGCAAGATTTCTGTTTCACCACCTTCTTGATACCTACTTCCAGACACTGTTTTCACTGGCAGCCTGTTCAGTGTCAAAATGATAGGGACAAGAACACTAACATTAACCTCACAGAATGGACCATAACATCCCTGCTGTATCCTGAAGCACGACAAACTCCCAGCATCCAGGAATTATGGATACAGGTGGTGGTTAACCAGCAGACACTCCCCCTTTTATAACAAAAAGTAACAGAAAACCATCTTCCTGAAAACCTGATTCTTTATCAATATTTTTTTTCCTCAAATCACAGAAAAAGAGATACTTCACAGGAATAGAATATAACCTTGCGGATAAACATCCAATGTCACTTTGAGACTTGCAGCTCTGCATTTCATGCAAATAAATTTTAGTTTTTCTCAACTTGCAATCAACTAACTGAACCGGTATTGAAGCACATCAATGAATTTAATTAGACAGATAGTCTAGTGCCTGAAGTTATTAGGAGCACATACGCTCATGCCCTAGGTGACATACTCACTGTATTTATTATTATTGTATGATAATTTCAGTATCTTTTTTTGTAAGAAACTCTCCCTGGACTAAGTAATTGGTAGTTGTTCATGCATGTTTTAATAGTCTTCAAAAAAAAAAAAAATTCCCAACAAATGCTAGCTAGTAGGAAAGACTACTTGAACTGCATTTAATTCCTGTGGCAGATTTCCCTAGTTGGTCAATTAATTACGAGGTATAAAAATCTTCTTAAAGTCACTAGAAAAAAAAAAAACAAAAAAAAAACAGCCCGTAACTTAAGAAGGACAGTTATGGTTCACTGTTCCTGTTATGAACTGATGCTGCTAATGTACACAGAACTCCGAAAAATGTTATTTCATATTTCTAGTACAAGGCTCTAAGTCATCAAAACTAGCAAATAGGCTACATGTCTACACTTTAATTGTCCCTCATTCAACTAAAACAAATCACTTAGTTAAAAGTGATGGCACTGAAGGTTTACATAATGTGCCTACTTGTAACTATGTGAAAAGTATGCTGCTCCATACATACTGTACTAAGAGAACCCAAAATCACCCAAGGAAGTCACAAACCAGCATGACAAATAAGATGTCATTGTAACTAACTGATACAGCTCTTTCAACAAAAGAGTGACTGTAATGCAAACATAAAGCTTATATGGGAACAAAAGACAGCACTTGACTCAACTTTTATCACTGCAGTCATGTATTCTGCAATGTTAATTTCTGTAAATTTGCAGCTCTTCACACTGACATTTTTTGCACATAGATGTAACAGAAATAATGGTAACAAATGAATTTTAACACGAACCTTTATAATTGACAAGTTAGACTTGCACATTCAGAAAAGATGATGGCACTCCAGCTACCTGAAATATAGGACTGAACTTTCAATGAATCCTTTATTCTCTCCAGGTACAACAAAAGGTCTTCCTAACAGTATGAAAACTTTTTGAATACTGAAGTGGAATTGGTAACAATTTCTTCAGACACAAACATGCTGCAGACCCCCTAGCTGTCTGCCAGCACAGTTCAGGCATTACAGCAGCACAAGACATTACAAGTCCCATAGAGATCATCTGTTTATGCAGAGGAGTGGCGGGATCTACATTCTTGACTTTACTTCTACCTCTATGACCATCCCATAACTCCTAAATAGCTGCAGCTGCCAGGGTCAGAGTGAGGAACAAAACGTTAGAAACAGTGTTGAACAATCCAGTAACCATTAGAGGCTTGCATCTGGTTTGGATTAGCTAAAATTTAAATGTATACGGAAAACTAAAGTTCAGACCTGCAGACCTGTAACGAAAATGCTGGTAGTTACGCCCCTAGACACAACCTCAACTACCAGAGAGGCAATGACATGACATTTAACTTAGGCACGATTTTGGTCTACTTGTGAATACTATTTCTTTTTGCCTATGCATTTTCTTTGTAGAGCTTTCTAACACTCCTCAAAGAAAGGAGACTACTTCTAAAAAGAGAAAAGCAATATATTCTAATTTCAGGGTGTGAAAAAGATATCACCAGATTAATAAAAACAAATGGATCGCAGACTGGCAAACTAAGAAAAATTCATTGATGGAACCTCACTTGCATCGTCGTAATTTCATCAGCACTTACAATTAATAAACAACTTTTAAAATGGCACTAATGGCAGAGAGAAAGAAAAAGCAAATTCTACGGAGCTTTTTTGGGTGTGTGTATTGTATAGGATAGTGGCTGATCTAACACAGCAACTGGAGAAGTTGTCTAGCAGGAACTCACAGTATATATGTATGAAATAAAAGCTCCTGACGAAGTGTTCTGTCCTAACCTACTGCTTCTCATTTAAGTGTCTGTAAAAAAAAAGAAAAAAACAACACCCAGAGGTTAACAAGCTATTTTCTGAAACTCAACAAGCTAAAGCATGAGAAATTACCCAACAGGATATTGCCAGTTTGACTATGGCAGTGAACTGAATGCACTGAAAAAGGCAACTTTCTAAGCATGACTACCCTCTTTCTTGTCATTTTTTTTTCTCTGCCATCTTTGTAGTAAAATTCCTAAGTACATTATTGGTTTGTTTTCTAGTACAAAAAGGCGTGGCTGCATGTATCTTACTGCCCTACCCTGTTTCATTGATCTATTTTCATTTTTAACAACATATTTCCTCCTGCTCAGTACAGAAGGTCAAGGGATGAATGGAGAAGAGTGTTAGTTTGTGATTTTTTTTTTTGTGGGTTTTTTCAGTAACAACAAGCAGCACTCAGGAAAATTATTAAAGAAAACATCCTAGAAATAAGTTAGAGTCTAAATGAGGTTGACATTGTCAGTAAGCTTAAACAAATTACAACAGTTATTCTCAGAAAAACAGTCCTTTCTGACAGACAACACATCAGTACAATGAAAAATATAAGTAGCACATTGCCGAAGACCATTTTTTGGGCAATATACACCAAAATCATATCAAAAATATTAAAGTTATTATGAAGTTTTGGATCAAAAAGCATGATTGGCAGAGATGGACATATCATTATGAAGAAATGGCACATTCCACCTGATGATCTAGATTCCCAAAGACACTGGATGCCTTTTTATTCTCTTACAGTAGGGAACAAAGTCTTCCTTTGCACTTTTTGTTCTGAGATGAATCATTTACGCCATCAGCAAGTTTTTCTAGGAAAAGCTGAGTGTAAAAGAGTGAAAAAAAATCATTGAGCAGCTCTATTAATTTTGAAAATTTAAGACTGTTCTCAGAACAATCCACTATACATAGGAAGTCTCATGACTCTCATAAATCTCCATCTTAAAATCCCACTTACTAGAACCATTAAATCACAACGTAAGTTCTCATCGAAAGATACAAAACCAAAACAGTTTCCAGATTGAGCACTGTGTGGAGTTCAGTGTAAAGTAACAGAACTTAGAAACCAATTACACTGTCATGACTTCAAGTGCAAAACTTGCATTTTTTGGAATCACATTGTTCTCAATATTTCATACAGGATCTTACTCAAATTCTTAAAAATCTGTATTTTTCTATTAAGAGTTCTGAAATCATAATTTCACTTATAGAGAGAAAAGGACAAAAAGACTCAGAAATGTCTCACAGGAATGTGCTGCACTCCGACTCGTTGAAGGTCGGCTGCCTGACACAAGCAAGCTTCCAAACTACATTAGAAGAACACAACAAGATCTATTCCATCCTTCTAAATGAAGTGGCAAACCATCACTCATGCCCATTCTTAAGCAGAGGCATTAATGCTCAACCCCTTACAAGGTACTCCATGGGCACAAAACAGTAAATTTCTTGCATGGGAGACTCAGCAAATGGAGACCTCCAGGTTACAAAAGAAAAAAAAAAAAAAGCAAAAAAAAAAAAGCTGGCGGCTATGACCACTTTTTAAGCCTTAATAAGCATGTTAATGACCCAAACCAAAATGAAGAAACCCATAACCCTAGACACTCATTAATTCAGTACAAAATATATTGGCCAGAAATCATTAATGTTGCAAGCAGCTTCTGTAGCTGTAGCGGTTTTAATCAACTCTCAAATCTCCTGTAATTATACACTTATGGCACAGGTTATTTATTTGGATTTCAATTCCATAACAGAAATACCCATCTTGGATGCTGGATGATTAATAGAATTAAAAATTATTACAGACCTAATATATTACTTCACTTACAAGGTAAGCATAACTTTTTATGGTTATGAAATCTAGTCTCATGCATTTGCAATACACAGTTTTGCTTCTATGGTACAGCCACCTCAAGCACACTAACAAAAACCTTGAAAAGTCAGAAGACAGTATACAATTAATCCTGTTACCCTGAATTTCGTAATGTTTAGTGATATCAAATGCAGCAGACTTGAAAAAATTAAAATATTAGTCAATGTGTAGTTCAGAATATACCTTTTACTGTCCCTAATAGTGTTGATCTTTTGGAAGTTAGAGGGACTAGCAGACTTCAGAGCGAAAACCCAGCACTGGTGGAAGCATAAGGGGCATAAAGAAGAGTTAATCAGCTCACTAGCTTCTTTCATTTGTGAGTGTGTGAAAATCATTCAGTCTCTTCAGAAGGAGAAAAAGAAAACTGTGCTGAAGGAACATTGTGTGAAGCCCACGTAGGAGTGAAGACACAAATAGTGCTTATGGTTAGGGAATAGCTTTTTAGATAAAATAAAGAAATTCTAATTCTCCATATCAATCCGCTAAGTATATGTGCCTCAGGCACATATACTACACTCACTCAAAACATGATTCTCTGCACTGGAGAATCATCATACACCTACACTTCTTCATGAAGCTTCCAGTGACAGAGTTCTACAAAAACTGGTTAGTAGGGCTTTGCCTACTTTTGCCTAATTCCATAAATTACATCCATATTAACTAGTTGGTAGACACTAAAGCAGTTTTTGAATTTTGAGTGCAAAGGCTTCCCATTTCTTTGCCATGTCTATTGTCTGTTTATTAGCCATGTAGCTGGCATATCTTAAAGAAAGAATTAGCACTTTTTGTGCCATTGACAAGGTGAACATAGAGGTCTGACATGAGATTCTACAGGCTTTTGAAAAGGAGAAAAGAATTAAAAAAAAAATCATACCTTCATACCTCAGCAATAGAAAAACAGTTTATCAGTAAGCAACAAACAAGGCAAGGAGGACTGAAAGTCTGGATTTGCAGTTTTTCGTAAACAAATTAGGGCAAAAAGAAAGAATATTCCAAATGGCAGTTCATTATAGATACTCCAACTTTTTTTCTTGTCTTGACCCTCTCTCCACAAAAGTTTGAGAGCAGATCCAAACGTGATTTAACACTGGAAAAATTTGGAGAGATATATTTTTATAACTGCATAAAATACCACAGGTACACAAAAAAAAAACAGTGCAAAGATGGAGAAGCCTGAATAGCAGATGTTAAAAAACAAACACAAATGAAAATGCCCCCAAATTTGCCTGTGGATGTTAAAGCAGTTCCATAATCTCACGATCTTCTAGAGCTCATAAGGAGTTGTTAAGATTTAAAAGTAAGTATGAGGAATGTTTGCCTATACATTTTAAATTTTGATTTGCTCCTTCTGAACATTCTGATTCATAACTGTTTATTTGAAACAAGAGTTTTCCTAGAGATTCACCTACCCCACTTCCCGCCCCTTCTCCATGTAGATCCAATAAAGCTCTATGAGCTCAAGACACACTCAAGCCTGGGTACCACACTAACAACAGAATTGTTTAGGCAAAAATCAAATTGCAAAGCAAAATCAATGCAACTCTACTACTCCATGATGCAAATTCAGGAGAGTAACTAAGGATACATTTGTCTGGCAGGATCTTTCTTTCTGGCAATGGTACACAGAAGCTGGAAAGAACACAGCTCAATTTCCTGATCTTAACACAAGCTTTCTAGAGATAACTTCCAAAAAAAAAAAAAGACAAAAAAAACCAAAAACAAAAAAACCAACCCCCCAGAAAAACCAAACCAAAACAAAAAAAAAAACCCCAAAAAACCACCTTCTTTATAATGTGAAGTAAATGGAATTTTCTCTGAAGTCAAAGACAACATGAGATCTTGAAGGATGGTAGCTTCTATTTTACAATTTTAAACACGGAACTCAACCCCCCCCCCACACCCCTGTGTTTTAAAAGCAAAATGTTACTATTAACATGCAAATCCTCAGCTTCAGAATTCCCAGAAGAGTAATGAAAACTCCCTTCTAATCATACACAGCAACCCCAATTCATGGCAAGTCAAGTGAATCTTATTATCGCATCTTCCGTGCACTATAGATGAGGTTCCACTTCGTAGCATTAAACAGTGACCAGTGGGCCTCTGCATAGGAGAAATAAATTTTGACAAATAGTGACTGACAACTATAGTTCTTGTCCAAACAATGCACAAGCTATGTGGGGATCCTTGGGAGTGGCTCTTTAGGCAACAAGAAGATGGCCTCTTGTGTGAGACTTCCTTTTGTCTCTTTCCATGATCTGTCCTATAGCTCCTTATGTGACAGACCAATATCAGGAATTTTTAAGTTACTGGCCCTAAGAAAGACTTCAGGAAAATAAAATAATGAAATTTAAATTCAGTTGATTCAGTAAACACGTGCTTTGGGGAAATACCAGTCATTTTTGACATTTTTTTCCTCCAGGATAAATGTTAAATACTAGTTTTAAGAGACAGAAAAAAAAAACCCAAGACAGAACTAGAGTTTTCTTGGATAGTTTTTCCCTAAGGAAAAAGTCAAGGTCTTTCATAATTACTGTAATTGTTTTTGATGTTGAGTAAGCTAAGTGATGAAAACAGGACACAAAAATGGTGCATTTCAATATTTAAAAATTCTCTGCATACGCCCTCCAGAAACATATCTCTGTTTATAGCTCAATTAAACAAATTTTTTAAAGTGCTTACTTATTTTTACCTTTAAAACAAGCATTTTCATCTAATGAGATTAACAAAGATTAAGCTGCACCTGGGCTGCAAAACACTGGCTGTATGTCAGATCTTCACCCACACAGGACAAGAGTCTGGTCACAAGGCACTGGTGTAACTTGTCTGGTATACATGATTATATCCCACTTTTGAAATCTACCTTTGACTTGAGGTGTGAGAATCTGGCCCACAGAAAACAGAAGGGTGGGCCGAGCATGAAGGAAGGAATCACCCTAGAAATGCTTAGGTGGAACATGGAAACAGGGATTGACCTACAGGGAAGCTGAAGAAAAAGACCAGCTCCTCTGCTTTCACCGCACTACTCTCGTACAAGATGTTCTGGCTACCAGCCTCTCCCTGTGCCAGGGCTCCCCCCACTTTGCCAGACTGCTGTGGTTGTGCCAGGGGGAAGCTGTCACACAGAGATACTGACTGAGGAGAAAAAAAATAACTAAAAAAAGTTATTTCTTCTATTGCCAAGTGGGTTAACAGTTTTATTTTATAAAAGCATATTACCAAACGACAAATGAACCAGCTGTACAAGGCAGGGTGCAACTGTATGCAATGAAAACAGTCACCTAAGAAACATATACACTTTTCAGTGTTCGGATGGCATTTGGCTTTTCTTTCTACATCATCCCGATGTACGCTGATGTTCTGCCTTAAAGGACAAAAAGGGGATAAATACAACACAAGATGGAGAATATGCAGCAATGACCCTTAAAAGTAATACAAAGTTTGGAAGAAGCAACCAAGCTGACAAAATATACATATTTTACAGGAAACTTATTCACAATTGGGTCACAAGGATTGAGTAGATCTAGGCACACCCATTGTGCAGCTATTCACGAGCTGCATTCATGTAATTTACAGTCAGCACTTGTGTGGTTCTTTCTTCAGAGACAACCTCTTTGCTCCCTTCTTTCCAACAATTGCAATCCCTTCACCTCCTCTCACCTCCACAATGCAGCTCATCCATTAACATACCTGGACAGCTGGCTGGCCAGCAAGCGTGGAGGGTAAGGAAAGAGGGAAATTAACAGTTTTTTCTTTATTTCATACAACAAACTGCTAGCCTCTAGGCAGAAACAGCTTTGTATTTCTGCTGGGAAGCATCCATGGGGATCTTGCTGTGTGTGGGAATCCCAGACTCCCAAGCACAAGCCTCTATGACACAACTCACTGTGAGGGTGGTGAGGCAGTGGCCCAGGTTGCCCAGAGAAGCTGTGGATGCCCCATCCCTGGAGGGGTTCAAGGCCAGGCTGGATGAGGCTTTGAGCAACCTGGGCTAGTGGGAGGTGTCCCTGCCCATGGCAGGGGGTTGGAACTAGAGGATCTTTAAGGTCCTTTCCAACCCAAACCATTCTGTGATTCTATGATTCTGTAACTCCAGCCTGTACGGAGGCCACTCTATAAGGATAAACCAATACGCCTAACTTAGCTGGAAAATTTGACACCAGAACTCATCTGCGAGACAAAATGTTGTAACAGTAACTAGCCACCATCATCAGCAAAAGACAGGACCCCTGAACTGTTTGTTTAATGTCACCAAGAGCATGAATCCAGGAAAGCAATGCAAGCTCCATCGCCTGTTTTCTCAGGCTCTGCCATTTGCCTGCACCGAAGGACCTGCTGTTCAGTATTTGTGCTTTGTTTCTTCCACTACGTTTCGTTCTCTTGGCACATTCCCCCAACACATACCAGGCTGTCAGTTCTGGCATCCTAACTTTTTATAAAAAGAGGAAGGGCAGTGAATGGGTTTCATCGCTGACACGCTCAGGAATAACTCGTAAACCCTCAACTTTTGAGTGTTGCTATCCAATCAAACACAAAGGCTTAGAACAGAACTGTTGGAGAGCAGGTGATGTTACTGTCTTTTTCAGGAGACAGCCTCTTGACCCACGCAAGGCGTATGTGTTCCAAGAAACTCCAAAGCTATGATAAAAGAAATTTTAACCCTTGAGTCAAAACTCCTTGAGAAGAGGACAGTGTGGAAAGCAGGCTGCTGCACACCCAGACCTGGTGCCTGGCTCATACCTTCCTAAAAATACAGAACTAAGAATGACAAAAACCCAATCATTTAAAGAACCAGCGTAAGGGACAAAGGCAGTGAACATAACTGATTCATCAAGGTATTCTTTCAGTTTGACCAATTAGTAAAAGGGCTTGGGTGAAGAAAGAACAAAACCAACTAACAGAATTTTGTGTGTGGGGAAAAAAAACCAACTTTATTTCCAGGATATTTGATGGCTCTGCGATTGTGAATGTTGAAAATAAATATTGCTATAAATTGAATATTCAAAATTTCTGTACAACTTTCTATATAAAAATTGATGTGTCAGAATACAATTTTAACTTCAGCACTCTGAAAAGCAAGAATAAGGGAAAAAATCCTGGCAAAGCTTTAAGTGTGAAAGTCTTGTATCTCCAATATTTTTCCTTTCACTGCAAATATATGCTTCATGTGCACAGAGACTAACAAACCACAAAGCACCTGATTTCAGAGTCTGTATTTCAGCTCCCAGTTCAGACAGACATGAAACTCGAGTCAGCACAAGTTATTCAGCATTTGAAAGAGATCGTGCTGGTCAGCTGCCACTCAGCAGCATCCCACAGCCTGCTACTGCCAGAGCAGGTTTTGCTTCCCGTGACTTCTCTTCTAACCTGTCTGACTTTGAGAGTAAAGCTCACTTTCTTCCTTTTAAGCTTGCTCCTCTCAGCCTAGGTGACTTCAATTTCCACTTTAATGAACATCTTTCCAGTGCTTCTCATTAACCTTCCTCTTCACCCTCCAGCTCTGGACTGTCTTTCACAGTCACTGGCTTGTTGATTCAGGGCCTGACCTGGTAAACTTCTACACTCATGAATAATTTCACTCCTGGGAATAGTCAGGCTGACTTTTGTACAATTTCCCCCAGAAGTTAAATTACTTACATGGGTATGGTGAACGGGCTGGGGAGTTTTTGTTTGGTTGTTTTTTTCTTTCTGACCTTTCAAGTCTTGGTTCTGGCATCTTCAATATTACTGATGTCTTCTATTATTTTATTTTAGGCTTTCAGGCTTATTCTTCAGACCACAGTGAATAATTTATAAAGCATAACTGGAAAATATTGCAGGTATATACATCCTATATATTGCAGGCAGGTAAGTACATACTTGTGATTATACAGATATAGATTCTCTGAAATTTTTTATTCAATTTGTTTAATTTTAAATATTTTAAAAGAAAATGGAGTTGTTCTCAAGTCCTTGAAATGTAATATTCAAATTTCCAGTGATGTTACACAAAATAAGTTGTGTGCTGCATGACTTGTGCATACCTTCCAGGGAGTAACTACACGGTGGAATCACACCTACCCATTAACACTTAACACCTTTGCATTCGCTCACTGTGAACATTCACCCGAGTTAAGCTCAGTGTTTTGACTGTCTGTAGAAACAAACAACAGGAGAAAGGGAGTGAAACAAAGAAGATTTGTTTAGAAACCTGAATACTAATTTGCAGACATGTCTTCGCAGTATTTAGACAGCTTTAGTTTTGTGTTAGTCTCCTTACATTTCTGTCATAAGCAATTTCATCCTATTTTTAAATTAATATTTACTAGTTTTGTAATTCTTTATGGTTTTCCACCTCTTTAATCATATTTCCCTACTGTTCCCTATGTTCATCCATGCACTTCCACCCATTTTACCTCCTCAATCTACAGTATGTTCCTTCTATTTCCCTCTCTCCATCTTAATAACCTACTGATTCTTACACTTGAACTTATTTTTCATTCTCAGTCCACCACATTTTCCCTTTCCTAAATTGCTTCCCCACCTATTCCCTGGGTATCTAGACTTTGAGCTCTATGCAATTTAAAAACCCAGTGTCATAACTTGTAAAATGATCCTTTAAAATCCTTATTCTCATTGATTTTAATGTTAGAACTAACCTTGAATTTAAAAAAAAAAAAATACTCTAAATGTGGTTTTCAGGGCAACCCCCTAAGAGTATCTTCATGGAAGTACACATTCCTGCAGAAGTACTTATTATTAACAATATGAATATGCAGGTAATATTTTCATAACATGCAATTTTGTATGTACACACTGGAGAGACTGAAGCCATAACATTAAATTTTGATTCTAAAGAAATTAAGAAATAGATAGAAAGGTAGAACGGCAAGAATTGAACAACATCTCAACACCTGAAAATTATGATAGCAAAAGCAGCATTCTGTGTTGGAAGCTGAAGAGAGTGGATAATCTCTCCTGTTTGACAAGGTGGTTGACAGTAATAACTAGACTAACATCCCAGAACATCCTTGATCTCATCCCTTCACCTCTTTGATTTTACGATGACTGTACCTTCAAAATTAAATATTGCTCTCATCATTGATGCTGTCTAATGTGAAGACAATGCACCACGCTAATCTCAGAGCAGCAATTCAGGGCTGTTCCCCTGCCGCAGAAGGAACTGGTTAGGGAGCTCTCAATAGAGAACAAATCAGAATCCAACAACAGAATATTCAGATACATCGCAACCAGTCAACTCAATCACATAAAGAGATATTCATGCATTATTCATTCTATGAAATCTGGGAGTTTTTCCAGAGAATATGCCACAGACTCGAGATAGTTTATCAACTGTTTTAAATCAGCATGTTTTATCTAATACAATAACAATTTATTTACCAAGGATATTTATACCATCAGAGCTTTTACAGGCTTAATTGATTCTTTTCATCAAGATCCTCTGCACTGGGAAAATCAACTCACAAAGGAATTTGAAAAGAGAGTTCACTGAATATCTACAAAATGATTTAGATAATAATGGGGTAAAGTTATGGATCTGTTAGCATTTCAATTACCAGATTCTTTTTCTTTGGAGCTATTCTGCAAGGCCATCCTCATTTAAAGGACGGTAAAAACAGTTTTTCATTTTAGAAAACTGTTTATATGGACTTAAATGATCATTAATCACCAAAGCTACAGTTCGGCAAGTCAGTTTGTAAATATACCACTTGAACTGACAAATACCTTAACACAAAGAACTACAATAAAATGAACATTTTTAACTACTGCTGTATCAAAAATGATACAAGTATAGACCAAGCACAGTTCCTTCTGGTATCTTCCCCTAAGCCTGCAACCAACCATTTCAGTGAGGTGAGCTTCACCATGGCAAGAAACCAGGAGCAGGTTAGCGTTTATCCTTGTGGATCATTAAGGCTAAGTATTACCAAGAGCAAACCTAAAATTAAGAGATTATTCTAAAAATTAGATTAATAAAAAAACCAGTCAGTGAGCCAATTCACTACTTGATGTTCAACCTTAAATCTCTTGATTCCAGGAGCTGGTGTTTTAAGACATAAAAACATGAACTCATGAGACATAAAAGACCCCACACAATTTAAAGGAACAGAACTACGTTAGCCAGAAAAACTGGAGTTACCAATATGCCAGCACTAACTCTGGCTGGATTAGTAGGAAGCCAGATCCTTGTGCCAGTCTGAGGCCATGGAAATCAGAAGGAGGTAATTAGCATTCCTTTTATTTGTAACAGAAGCTAATACAAGAGAGAAACACTCACAGACTACATTCTGTTCTGACTGAAAGGAATAATTGCAGAATAAGGTTTTATATGCAAAAGCAAGGACAGATCCTAATTACCCATCTTCAGATGGCTAAGTGCCTAGTAGCAGTGTAGAGAATTCTTCTGTTGTGGATGATGTTTGGATAAATCAAAGTGAAGAGGAAAGTCAGCACAAACTCTTCTAACATATTGCAGCTGTTTAATTGAATAAAAGCAAACAGATGTTGCTGCAGCAGGTAAAGAACTTCTACCTTTAAAGACAGAGTACATGATTAGAGAATATCTTTTCATTTGTGTATGAAAAGTCTGTAAGTAAAAAGTTTCGCTTCTGAATGAAGTTCTAGCTAGAAAAAATAGCCTCTCTGGTAAAGAGATTTTTTCCCTCTTTTTAAAAGGATTACCAACAGATTCTAGTGTAATATAAAGAGTATTTGTGACATGAGATTTCTAACAAAATTATTTTAAATCCTTTTGACATAGAATGAGATTCCTGCTAAGCACTGGACAGAGTGCAGCTGAATGATGAAGCAGCAGGGGGGCAGAGCACTAAGGAAATAAGCCGCAAAATTCCGCCATCACCTGTTGCTCGATCTTAGTTCTCCACTCTGTGCTCTTTGTCCTCTGAATGCAACCAGCTTCTCCGCGTATGAGTTCCTGTCCATCCATTTATTCTCTGCAGGTTTTTAGCCTCAACCAAAGAAGCCTTTTTGTTTGGTTGTTTTCTTTTGTTTTAAAACCAAGAGCCCTTTTCTCTGGGAAGCTAGATGCTCCTCCAAATACCCCAAGCTGCTGTTTTCTGAGGCCACTTTTTCTAAGGCATAGTTTCATAGCTTCTGAGCCCATCCCTGAACTAATCTGTCTGCAACTAGTACCATATCCAGACAATAACTGCATGTCTTAGTAAGGACCACAAGTCTCAAAGGACTTGTCTTTTAAGGCAAAATAACTTGGAGAAGGGACAATATGCAAACTGACAGCAGATTAAACAATGATGGAAATTAAAAGTTTAAAAAGCGTGAGAAAGCAATTAACCAAGGAACAAAATGACATTTCTAAGCATATAGAAGCTCCAAGTCTGTGACAGGAGCAAAGTCTCATGGAAAAAAATTGACAAAAAGGCAACTAAGGAAATGACTTAAAAATGAAAGTTTTTGTAATTTTTGTAGAGTGTAAGATAAGTACTACTTTAGCTCCCAATCCATGGTGCAGGGAGAGATAGAAGTATCAAATGAAGCAATGCTAGAACAAAGTCATGCAGGAATCATCAGCAAGGCTCCAGAGCCATACTGACAGTGGTTTGCCTGCTTCATTCAGGATCCAAATAAATTGTCAAGGTACTAATAAAATATTCAAATGAACCCTAAGAACTGCAATTTAATAGCTTCCTGCTCTGAAATGACCAATATAATCAATAGATTGAGCTCAACCTTTATTTAGTCTTAAGTCTTTCTACATATTCTACACGGAGGAAAGAAGTATACATTCTTCTCTAGATTCTGAGGGAATTGTGCTTCTCTGCTCACACAGGTTTCTTTGTCTGAAGCAGCATCAAGATAGTATCTGACTTCTTTCAAAAAGCCTGTAACTAAGTCCATCACAGAAGTCTGCTATGGAAAACAGTTTCAGATGAGAGGTAAGACACCTCTGCTCACTCAAAGTGCACAGAATAGAGTAGAGCAAGGGCTTTTTAGGAAGGAATAAATGAAGTGACTAAATGTTTAAGTGGTATAAAATTATACTAGAATAAAAGATAGTTGAGGAAATTTGAAGGGACCTATAGAAAACAGCTGATCAAGTATCATGGCACAAGTGAATACGCAACATTTACAAATGCAAGATAATGCAGAAATTTTACCTACTTGCATATAATGCCAGATTCTCAACCAACTATAAATTAGAAAAAAAAGACTTGGACATTCCTATGAAAAAGTCAATAAGACCATTTACTTCTCCTACAATACTAGACAAAAACCCAAAGATAATTAAATGAGAGATAAAAAAATCTGGAGAAAATGATATAATGACATGATGTTGACATCATATAAGTGAACACTACAGCCTCCTCTGTAATAATCTGTGTTCTTTTCACCCTGTTTTGAAGAGACAGCAGGAAGAGAAGCTGCTAAATGGATATGAACTGCCCCAGATAAATATAATACAAACTTCTTTCCCCCACAGACTTTAGCCAATCTCTAGCTGAATGATTATAATCAAGGATTATGTTATATCTAATGTATGTGCTAAAATGAAGTAAGCATGTCTCAGCAAATTAACATCTTGATTGTTGTCTGGGCTCAATGATGTTAAACAAGTTACTTAACTTTTCTTTACTTCAATTTCCTACCCTCTTTAAAAGTGCGAAGCACTTTTTTGTTCAAAAACCTCAGGCAGAAACTAAGATGTTGTGATAATTATTAAAAATTAATAAGCATTTAATTAGGCTCATTCTAAAAGTTATTTCTGAATCCTTAATTCAGTGCAGATGAAAACATCATTTATAACCAGACAACCATCTGAGTAGAAACCAATATAAATCAGCAAAAGCTATTCCAGTAACAGAAACCGTAGCTACATCATTAAGAACAATTTAAAATGCTTACAGCTTTCGTGATCACTTGCATTTTATTTTCAAACTTTTTTTATTAGAACATTGACTAGTCATTATCCTAGCATGGCTAAAGTGAGACAGAATCAATGCCCTGTCGACTGTCTCCTCTGCTGTTTGTGATAAACACTGTCTAACAAGTTAGAAAAAATCCATTTTGATACTGCTTCCCAATTAGACCTGTTAAATGTTTTTGAATTAATAAATTCTGTTTGTTTTTACACCTAAACCTGTTGTTAAGCTAATATTTTAAATGGAAGATTACTGTACCATTTCTAGTCGCTTTCTTATCAAATTTCAAACTAAGCAAATCAAATTGTAATTGTTTTCTTAGGATTCAATGCAAGTTATTATGGACTTGGTAACTTTCAGCATTCTACTGACTCATTTTCCAAGCAGCTGCTGACCTAGATGTATTCTTAGGAAATCACATAATTGACACCATGCTACGAGATAGCCCTTTTTACATGTGCTCAATACAAAGCACACCAAAATAACACAAGCAAATATCAGCAACTAACACTAATGGCAGCTACATTTAATCATATCACAAAAGACAATTTTCATGGAATCACAAAGTGGCTTGGGTTGGAAGGGACCTTAAAGATCATGCAGTTCCAGCCCCCCTGCCATGGGCAGGGACACCTCCCACCAGCCCAGGTTGCTCAAAGCCTCATCCAGCCTGGCCTTGAACCCCTCCAGGGATGGGGCATCCACAGCTTCTCTGGGCATGCTCATTGTAAAAAATTTCTTCCTCGCGTCCGATCCAGATTAACCCTCTTTCAGTTTAAAACCATTGCCCCTTGTCCTGTTACCATGGGCCCTGGTAAAAGGTCTTTCTCCATAGGTTTTATAATCCCCCTTTACATAGTGAAAGGCCACAATAAAACCTCCCCAGAGTCTTATCCAGGTGAAATGTGAAGAAATCTTCTTCGCGTTCATTTTGAAGTACCCACGTGACTGAAATGCTTCCACACAGGCCACAGACACAGACCGCTCAGCAACATGGAACTTCTCTGCAAACCTTTCCAGAGTCACTCTCATTCTAGACTTGACTGGTAAATTCCAATAGTGCTGTAGCTGTAAAATATCCAAGTCAAAAGAAAGTCTATCTCAAATCAGTTAAGAGATAGATTCAGAAATATTTTATTCTCATTAAAGACCATCTCCCACACGAAATTAAAATATCTAATATGTTTTTTATTTCTGCACTGGTGAACTTGGAAAATGTTCATTCTTTTTTTTTTGTTCGAGCTGACCTCTTGTCCTTCCTTCTCTTACCCTTTTAGCCTGTCTTCATGTTGTATTATCTGTCTGCATTATGCTTATAACTCTTCCATTTGCAAATTCACTTAATCATCAGTGTAACTTGCCTCTCAGTTATGCATACTTCAGTTTAATGAAACTATATTTTCACATCTTAACAGTCCGGGTCACCAACTGAAAAAATATAAGCAAACACACAAAGACCTAGCTAATGAACCTGTCACAAAGAAATACGAATAAACCAACCAATTCGAGTATTCTCAAAATTCTCTATTCTCTAGGAATAAGAGACAATCTTAAAAAAGAATGAACTGAAGATGCTATTTTTTTTTTAATTAACAAACCGAACTTCTGTGAAATAAATTATTAGATTCAGCTGAGCAAGCTACCAGGACTGTTCATGTCTATTCAGTGTACGCTGTACAGTGTAGAGTGCTTAAAACCTAAAGTGTTTCTGCACCACCTAAATTACTGTTTCACTCACGGCCATTCACACAGGACACATCCTCCCTTTTGCACCACATTTCCACTGTTTTTTCTGCTAGCAATCTTCCTGAATCATTGCCTAAGGTATTATTAATTACTAGGATGGAAGAAACATTGTTTTGGAAATTTGAAATCCATCATAGCTAAATGATCAAATCCTTCTGAGTAGAGGGGAAGGATATGCTGTACTCATTTCAAGGTAGTGCCAAGTGTCTTAAGGAAAAATTTTAAATTAAGTCAAATTTTAAACCACAGAGTATGATATAGTTAGACGAGAGAGACACAATGTATCATTTGGGTACAAGAAGGCTTTATATGCAGCCTTACATTTAGCATGGACGGAAATTCTCTTGTTCTACATGAAATGATTAAAGCTACACCAACAATTTACTCGGAAAGGACAGAGAACCTGAATTTGCTGCCCTTTGTATCAGCCACTCAAAAATAAACTACATTAAATCAAACCAAAAATATTCTTCCCCCAGATGTTGAAGATAAAAAACATACAGGCTTAGCATTTGAAATAGGCTCTTGAAATAATTTTCCATAGCAACTGGTGCCTATTTTTGTTATAAATAATTGCTTTCTGTTGCTCCTGTTTACTTTTCCTTTGATTCTTTCATATTACTTGAATACAGTAAAAAAATCCACATAAAGCCACTGATGGCTATGAGATTCTTTGCAATCTGTTTAAAAAAAAAAAAAAAAAACAAAAAAACCAAACCCCAAACAAACAAACAAAAAAACCAGGAGAAAAATTTATGGGCAAAATGCAGGGAGGATCCTATTCTTGAAACAAGCAGAGCAATAAAAGGAAACCGTAACAGACATCCCAGAGCTGTGTAGACCACGGGAGCATGCATTTGCAGTCAAAACTTTACTAGTTCTCAGGAATAAAATTGAATTCTTAGTATAAAAACAAAACAATTTTATTTTATCAGAGTAGCGTTTCTTAATTAACAGTGACACTGTTCAGATCAAAGAAGTTACAAAGTACTAGATAGCAGCTATCAGTAACATTTCTGTTTCTTCATTATGGGAGAACGGGAAGAAGGTCTAATTACTGCATACAAATGTTTACATTAGTGTGAAGACTGCTAACTGCCTTTAATTGCTAGCAGGAATTCATATGCTTTAGGGTAAAATGAGTATAAACACCTGTAGCCAATAAATAATTTAGTTGTCATTCTCAAACCCTGGAGAAGTTGAACTGCTGCTGACTCAGCACAAGCAAAAATGAAAGTGCTCATCCGAAAGGCTTCAGAAAGCAATGCTTTAGAGATTACATGTGACAAAGTACAATAAATCCATGGGACGGGTTATTCTGCGTGTTATTTGCATTTTGGAACATCAGTAACATCTCATATGAACAAGAAAATTTCAAAGCCCACCATGATGGTGTTATTTCAACAGCTAAGCCTCTAAATTAACTTGTCATGGAAGCGCTCCTGGCACCAGAAACAAGGCGCATTGTGACACTTAAACTTGCAAGACCTGCCTGCTAAACAAGGCCCCAAAACTGCATCAAACCATGGTATGCTATTTTTTATTTTCTAGATCTATTTAAGAATCTGCACCAATCTCAGTCCCCAAAAAAGTCCTAGAGAAAAGATATGAGTACACAAAAAAAATCTTATTATTCCAGAGCTGTTGGTTGTCTTAACTTTGTGAAGAACACGTATAATTCTGAGATCCTTTGTCACTAACGAAACAACACCCTGAAGGAAGTAGCTTGTCTTCCTTTTAGGAACAAATTAGGTCAAACCAATGAAGTAGACGGTGAAGCAGCCTGAGTTGGATCTTTAATTAGCAAATGGTTTATAGAATTAGCTCTGGTTTTTGTTCTTGCTTTTTCCCAGTTCTTTGGTTTATGTAAATCTGTGTTCACATGAGAATAAGATTACCAGTGAACCATTTGTGTACCAGTGATTACACTGATTGCCTATGACATCCATATGATGGCAACACTACCAGTCTTGGGAGAGTCTAAATGCACCACAATGATTTCCAGTTTAGTGATCATTTGTAGCAAAAGCAAGTGAATTTAACATTCAGGACTATTCTCCCTCTTCTACCATGGTCATTTTAATAATGAGGAGCCAATTCACTGTACAAAATGGGTAGTGAGTACATGAAAACCAGCTAGCTACTGAAGTCAGCCAGCCTCATCAACCAGACAGTGTTGATGTCTTACCTCATGTTCAGACAGAACATTCTTAAAGTCCTTTTTTATGGATATCAATTTCCAGGCAGTTTTCATTCAGCTCATTTATTAATACTGATCATAAATTTAGTTTGCCATCCTTAATTTGCTAGGTTTTCTATTCTTTAGAAGTATTCTGCATTGCAGAATTTATGGCTCAACCAAAGACATTCAATTTCTGCCACTCAGATGAGCTCTAGCTGTACTGCTGATTAAACATATTGCTAATGTTTCAGCTGACATATTTTCCTGGGCTATGGAGGCATGCATGCATGTGTCTCAGTGGTGATGATTTGTGAATACTTATGAACGGATCCACATGCACAGTACTGAAAAAAAAAACACTGTTAAAATGTAAATTATGATGCATCAGTAACAATAGCTTGACAATATTATGACATTAAAGAGGCAAAACTATACAGGACAAGAACATTCACCTCTGAAATTAAAATTTTGAAAAATATGAAAATCATATGCACTGATAAAGGCTAGGGAAGAAAGAAAAAATAAAGGGTAGGGAAGAATGAAAACAAAAACATAGCTAATAAACCTGATACTAATAAAAAGATAACAAATTATAAAGACTGACAAGGAGACACAAATCAATTAGAACAAACATATCATCTTAGACATGCAAGTGCAAGAAAAAAATCCAAATAGATTCACCGAGGCAATACAGCCAGTAAAAGGACTAAAACAAGTAATAAACAATTAGGACTACAGTACAAACAGATGATCAATAATCAGCAAATTCTTATTGAAAAAACAATACTTTGAGAAAGACACCTCGCACATCTAGGAAAGGAGAAGGGGTCAGGAGCAAACCATGAAGCTGATGCACTGCATGGCTGAGTATCCACAAAAGGAAGATGATGTTTTAGATATTTCTACACATGAATGTGAAATGGTAAACAAAGCAATTATAATCACGCCAGAGAAGACATTTAGGCAACAACTCTGAATTATTTCACTATGGGAAAAAAAAACACCACCAAAAACACAACACAAAATGAAAACTCAAAAAAACCCCCCACCACAAACAGATAAAAGAAATACATTCTAAAACCTTGGACAGAACTTCCAGCAGAAATTCCAATGAGAGATTTTAGGTCTAAAGACTGAAATACCCCTTTCTTTCAGAGGTGGTTGGCATATGACGAACAACAGAATAGAAACATTCTTCTGCCACCACTCACAACTGTTAGATAACATATCTGAAATCTCCAGGGTTAGCAGGTTGTCATGAGCCCTATGTTAACAGAAGGAGTATTTTATTCTTGAAGACACTTGCTATTTCTGGAAGTTAAACACGATACTCCAATAAAGTAGAAAAAATTGTGATGGAAAGTTAATATTCCATTTCTCTTTCTGTACTGATTTTTAAGCCACATATTGGGATAATAAATAGACAATTAAATCATATCATTTTTGGACAGATGTATATTCTAGCTGGATCAGGAAGAATGCTGGATTTTGATTAGATTTTATTTTGTTAACTGTGCTAGCCATTTGGCGCAGTCTGTGGATGTTTAATGTCAGGAACAACACTGAAGTGATCAAGTTCAAGAACAGGATGAATTCACCTTTCCTTACAGAATCTTCCCATTTTTACACAAAGATTTCTGCAAGCTCACCATTTTTTTTCTACTTATATGATCTTGAAGAGTCAATAAAACCTCTGCTTGAAAAGATGACTCATCTTGTGCTCCCCATTCACTCAGCTCTGCACGACTTCACAGCAGGTTTTTCTTTTCATTTTTTAAACTATGTATATGGAATTCCATTGCAGAAGCTGTTCAATGGTTTTAGTAATTATAATATTATCCACAAAAACAGAATAGGGTCATAACCTCCACTGCCATCAATGTGGTATCTTTGTGAATGGATTTGGGTTTAGAGATAGTCCTGGCGGTGGTAAGAAAGAAAAATTCTATGTCCAGGAACATTTCACACTGAGTTTTTAAATTAAATTATTTTTCCAAAAGTGTGCAAGTTACTTGAAGGTGTTCAACACTTTTATGCAAAGAAACAATTGTCCTCCACTCAGTTAAATCAACCCACCCATGTTCCTGGATTTAGCAAGCTCTCCCCTTTGGTTAAACCTTTACTGACTAAGGACAACACAAATTGGTCAATCTAAACTAAAACTGTTTAGTACTCTGTCAGTTAGCATTCTGCAACATAAAATTGAGAGTAAAAATGAAACACAAAGCCTCACAAATAAATACAACTCAATTAAGGACTTTTCTTCTTATATTTTATAGAGAAACAAGTCTTTTTGAAGTTTCAAGTACATTATAACAAAACTAGTTCCTTCCAGCTTTGTTTCTTGTCAGTGCTAACAAAAAACCTGGTACGCTGTAGAGTCTACAGTGATGAACACAATCACTACATAACCCAAAATTTCTGAATGTAGATCTAATCTTTGGTCTACCATGCTGTATAATAAGCCAACAAAATACTAGACTCGACTCCGGCTAGGAATATTCATAGTTGAGGAGACACCTCAGGGTCGTGGCATATACTTTGCTTTCACCTGTAGCAGAGGAAGGCATAACAGTAAAAAATATCCTGATATACAGCTTCGGTAGGTATGCACATTTGGTAGACACCTCCTTTAAAAAGGCAAGTGTGAAGGTACCCCCTATCAAAGTAAACTGACCTTCTAGAAAATATTATCCAACTGGGAAAACACTTATTCAGATCTGTTAAGAAGATTTAAAAAGCTCCAGCATACGATTCATTATGCAGCAAAACTCCAAAATACATTCTATCCTACTGGAATGTTTGTGAAGAAATTAATATAGAGTTTTACAGTACAATTTTATGCATCATCAATTAGCAATTGGACCAATTTAAAACTCCGAACCCTTGAAAGCTTCAAGTGCAAAGTAAATGTTGTAGCCTACATCCATTTCAAGAGCAAACTAACAAGCAATGCTGAGCCTGTTACATATTCTCAAACACATTTTCCATGTTGCTTACACACACACACACAAAACCAACCCCAAACAAACAAACAAACCCCACACAATTAGAACAACCTAAGCCAAAACAAAACATCTCTCATCCAAAGTACAAAGAGAACTGTAACCATATATTCTAGACTAAATGACATTTCAATTAGTACTTTGGATTATTCATATTTTTATCCCCTAGGCTCTTATACAAATCCTCACCAGAGTTGCATCCAACTCTTGCTATATATGCAAATTTACTGTATCAAAATCCTTATAATCCTGTTCTGAAGATCCACGGGATACATATGAGCATTAGATTTTGCTCCATAACGTAACCTTGGTTTCTCTATCATACATGAATATCTGTCACAGAACTGAGGGAATTAAAGGGAAGACAAGAACGAAACACCCCAGAGACAGGAGGAATGCACAAATTCATAGCGGAGTTAATCTGAGATAGCTTTTGCAAATTAAATTAATACAGTTTAACTTCACTTATATGGCACTAGCTATGTACTCTTCAATATTTCTTCACTATGTATGATTTGCTCTCCCATAAAGTGTTCAAGGACTGAACACTTAATGACTTGGTCTTGTTATCCAAGACAAATTCAGATTGCCACCTCCTCTCAAAATCTAGAAACAGCAAGAACAACAACAAAGAAATCACTCCACCATTCAAAGAAAATATGCATACTCACATTTTCTTAATTTCACCTTAGCAAGGGCAGAAAAATAATCTCACATCTCAGGAAAGACTGGACTACGTTAGCAGCTAGCAGAGGTATTAGCAAAACTGCAGCTTAGTTTTCTTTGAACTGATCAATGCACAAGAGCAAGGGGTGGAAAAAATTCAAAAGTCATTCCACCTGTAGCTTGGCTTCCAGTATTTTCTTTCACCTTTTCATCATGTTTATCAAATGACTTTTTTTTCCTTTGTAAACCTGTGTGAGAACAACTTGATGTTGGTACTGTACTTTATTCACATGAAAATGTCAAGCCAGGTAAGGAAGCAATAAAAAACAAAGAAGAAATATGATAAGAATTTATAATATGATCTTAGCAGGCATCTTGCTTCTCTGATGTTCAATGTTGTCTGCAGAAATATAGAGCCAGATTAATGAAAGGTATGAGAAGAAAACATTTCTCATGTATACAGCTTCAACGAATAAAAGCACTCATATAGTACCTACTACTCTCAGTACTCAACAAAATATTTGTAGTGTTCACTTCTATACTGATAAAATGGCAAGCGTAGCTATTTAGCAGTTTTTGATATTATTTAAGTTAATATTTTCCCTGCATGTGCTTTTACGTAGCAGCCCCAGGATCTGGTTGTGTGTGGATGTAACAGCACTAACAAAGTGACACAGATATGTGTATCAGGGAATGGGGGGAATGAGAATACTACTGCAATTGTAAATTGCAATCCCAACCTCCGCAAGAACCCACAGGGTTACTAAGCAATTACAAGGAAAGCTCAGGCTAGCCTTTAGTGCTGTTCTCGCCTGTGGCAGGAGCTGAATCAGACCCTAAAAAAGCAAAGCATAATAGCAGTCTTGTACAAGGATGTTCATACTGCAGTACCACCTCTTGCTTATCTCAGTCTCTGTCACTCTGTACCCGGTATTCGATTTACATTTGTGACTCAGCGCTGGGACAGTACGTCACTATTTTCTTACAGCAGGTAGCATACTTCTTTTGCATATGATTTCTGTTTGACAGATATTGTTTGTGACTATTTGTGTTAAGCAGGCTTTAGCTGCTTGTATTGCAACACTACTGATTTATTGTTCCCACTGGGGATAACAAGCTGCTCTGTTTACAAATATGTTCTATCCTAACACGGACAACTGAAACAAGAGATCACAGATCAAGAGCTGGGATTCACAGTGTGCTGTGAAGTGACCCTCCTTCACAAAGCCATGTTGACACTGGAGCCACTGGGTCCTGCCACTGCATGTTCTTCTGCAAACGTGTGCAAGTTGGGTTTTTTTTACCCCAATAATTTTTTTAATAATATTTTCTTTATTTTCTCTTAGGTTCCTCCCTGTTGAGACCCACGGTTTGCCATGCTTGAAAGCACCTAAAGAAGACAACTTTCTCCCAGATTCCACAGGTTCCTCCCTGTTGAGACCCACGGTTTGGCATGCTTGAAAGCACCTAAGGAAGACAACTTTCTCCCAGATTCCATAAATGCTGGTATACCTCAGCAGCAACAGCCTCTCCTGCCTAACACAGAAGATGCATGGCAGAGCAGAACAGGAGGAAATACACAAAACAAAGCATTTAATACCTTTAACAGGCATGTAAATGACAAAAAAATAATGTTTCCCTGTTCAAAGTAGCATATTCCAAGGAATGCTCACAATGAAAAAGCTCTTGGAGACTGAAGAGCAGAAAGCATGCTTTTTTTTTTTTTTTTTAATTTCAGAAAGCATGCTTTTTTTTTAATCTGTAGTCAAAGTCATTTATCCCTAGTATTTCCGTAACTGTACATAACGAGGAGCGCTCTGTACCTTAAGCCTCTCAGATATTGCCCTGTCCTTCACCAGCACACTTTTTTGTCATTTGCAATATTACATCCAAAGAAAGCCCAAGTCTGCTTCTCTCAACTCCCATGAGAAAAGTTCAACAGGGTTCTTTGCTGCCTGGTTTGGGGGTTTTTTTGAACCTGAAGGCTGCAGTTGTATCATATTCTCAAGCTTTCTTTGGAAATACCATATCCAAAAACATCTGTTATGCATAAGCTGAAATTCTTTTTTAGTTACCTTAAAATCAGTGCTTCTAAAAATTAGAAAAAAAAAAAGAGAAGAAACAATGTAGAATCAAAGCAAGTAGCACTGCCCTTACTCTAACAGCACCATGTTCCTGTCAGCCTCAGCCAGCGTGCTCCTATCTACTGCAAACCAAAACACCCCACACAGCATTTCCACACAATTTACCTATGACTATCTCCATTTTCATTTCTAACTTGCACTCATTTTTATCTCTTTTTCTTACCTGGTTCCTTCTATCCAACATTTTTGTCTTCTGTACCGCCTCCTGTTCTGTTCTTAATACTCCTTTAGGAGTATTCCACGTCCTACTAGTCACTGTCCCCTCTCCACTTTAAATTCAAAGAATCCCATTTCAGCTGGAAAATCTCTACACTAACCTTTACAGCACAAGGCAGGCAAATTCTTCTCTCCCACTAACACAATCCATTACTTACAAGCTATTTTTGAGATGCAGAGGTGAGAGCGAGAAATTCAGTTCTGACATCTGTGTGGCTTTACTGTATCTTACCACTTCACTTTTGATTGCCAGCTTGATTAATTTGAATGTTCTTCATGAAGGACTTTTTCTTTTATACTGGTATGAGTTACTCGATGGGTTAAAAAACAGGAGA
>NW_010115148.1:18452-47967 GCF_000699245.1 Pterocles gutturalis | reverse complement strand
CCCCCCCCCCCCCCCCCCCCCAACTTCTGCATAATACAAAGCATTGTGTATATCTATAATTATTTCCATTTAAAAAAATATTTCTAATCTTGGCCCCAAGGTGTAAGGCAGAAGTTTACAGGCATTTAATATTTGGAAACAACTTTGTTTAATGGCTTAATTTTCATTAGATCAAAATTAAACTTACAGTATACTTTACTTACTCAACCCCTTCATAATTCCGTACAATTCTACAGATCTTCCCAACTGGCAGTAGAAAATTCATCCTTAGGAGCTCCATAAAAAGGGCCAAAAAAGCCAACTAGAACCGCAGCCTAAAACTCCTCTAAAAAGAAGGAAAATAATGACCCACTTGGAAAGTATCCCTAGTACAATTCATCAAACACTTGTTGAAGATAACAGCGGATGCATTGAACTTCACACAGGAGTCAGCAAGGAGCTGCTGTATAAGTTAGCTACATTCCTTTCAAAACCCCTTTCATGGGCACAGGCAGTTATCAAAATTAAATTGATATTTGTTTATTCATGGTTGAAAAACAGGTCAGGGATTCCAAACGTGACCTTTAGGACCACCTGACCAAAAAGAGCTAACAATTTCTGCAGCAGTGTTTATTATTTTAATAATTAGCTATTTTATTAATAATTATTCTATTAATAATAATTTTTTTATTATTTAATGCTTTTTGTAACAGTGTTAAGCATTCAGTGTGCATAAATACACACGTTTGCATGCATATTTTGTAATATGGATAAAACAGCATTAAAACACAATGAACTCCAAAGCTCTGTTTACAGGGTGTTCCCATCCTCCTTTTACGATTAAGGGGTGCTTCCATGAAAGATCACATGGATTTCAGTAAAAGCAAGATAAGGGCAAACATGAAAGCACGTTTTCCTTTCCTTTAAGTTCTACAAAAGCTTACTGAGCACCTTTAAAAAGGGTGGTGAAGGCATCTTTCCAAATTCAAATGTTTCTGGAAAGCATTAGCTAAAATATTTGCTTAACGGCTGTCCTGGGTTAAGCTGAGACAGAGTTCAATTTCTTCATAATAGCTAGCAAGAGCCTGTGTTTTGGATTTGTGCTCAGAAGAAAGCTGATAAAAAGTGATGTTTACGTGGCTGCCAAGGTCTTTCAGCTTCTCTGGCTGACTGCAAACAGGAGAAGCTGGGAGGGAGCACAGCCCCAGTTACCAGCCCAGGATTTGATCTTGGGTTCAGAATTGAGACCCAGAGTGGCCAGTAATCTATTCCATAACATACACGTCACACCCAGTATATAGGTGAGGACCCTCCGGAAGATTGGCTTTTTGGTTCCAGATCTCTTTTGCTCCAGGTCATCTTGCTCCAGGTGGTTGCCCTCCCAAGGCCTTCCCCCTCCCCGGTCAGTTCCCAGTCTGGGACGCTCGGACTGTTATCTCCCTTCTGTTGAGTGCGGTTTCGGGACTCTCCCTGCTCCAGGATCGTTAGCCGGGTCACTGGGCGGGGGGGCAGTATCACTGTGTATCACTCATTTGTATATTTGTATATAGTATTATTTTCAGTATTATTGTAGTTTAGTTATTAAATTGTCCTTATCTCAACCCATGAGTCCTTTTTTCCCTTTACCCCTTTAATTCTCTCCCCTATCCTCGGGTGGGGAATAGGGGGATTGTGTGAGCAGGTGTGTAGTTTGGCCCCCAGCCAAGGGCTAACCCATCACAACAACCCGAAAAGTGATCTCTCTCATATTCTGCCAAAAAAAAAAGAAAAAAAGAAAAAAGAGAAACACCCCACACTACAAAAAAACAACAACAAAAGCCCACGCAACTCAAAATAAGACCAAAAAAAGTTCAGAAATTACCAGTTAAAAAAAAAAAAAAGCCCAAGAATAAAATGGATTTGGCATAATGGGAAACGGAAATACCTTTTACATATTCTCTACTCTAGGGTGCGACTTTGGCAGGAAAAACACTATGCTTCTTCAAGCACTGCAAATAAGAAAGAATTGTGGCAGACAAAGAGTGGTAAGACAGTAGGGGTGAAATAGATTCAGGTCTTCTTGTTTATATCTTCATTTTGGGAAAGTAATAATTACTTGATTCTTCCTTTCAAAGTCTGGCTTTCTGAGTGCCCATGCTGTCTCCCAGTCGCTTTGTCACTGAAATACTTGTCACATGTAGTTAATGGCATGTCACAGATCTTTCAGCTTCCCTAATTTTAGCAAGATAAGCACTTACTTTCACTCTGTTTCAAACTGTGTAAAAGTACTTATACTTTTTTATCAAAAAAGAGTAGGAAACCTTTCCTTTTCACTGTTACCTGAGAAACCACATGGATCTGGGCACATGATGAGCATGCTGCTTTTTAATAGATAATGTTGTGTTCTGTTGACACTACGATCTAATTCAGAAAGCATTTTGAGACTGGAAGACTTTTACCTTGACAAAAATAAAATGCAGAAGTCACCACAGATGTTATTTATCATTGAGAGCTAGATATGCAATCAATGTATTACAGTCGTTTACACCATTATCTGCTCTACTACTAAAATGGGAATGGGCACACACAGGATTGAGTCACATACTTTTCTGTATAACGCGCAGAGCTGTAAGAACCACTAATTTCTTTTGCCACTCAGAATTGGTTTGCTATTATTTACCAAATTATTTTTCTCCTTAAATATGCTGAGAACTGTATTGTTTTTTTTTCCAATAACTAAAATTTTCACATACATCAGTACCAGTTATTCAGCTATCAGAATTTATTTATTCTTAATTTATCCCCTCCCTGCCTCCTCCCTCCAAGAGGTCTTTGAACCAGTTACAGAGCAGGAAAAAACTACTGATTTATGGATCAGACATGCAATACAAAACCAACACATCAACCTAGTGAAGACACTGCTTAAGAAGTGAGGTAGTCAAAGCAGGTTTACAGATTCTCCAGTAACAAACACTTCATGGACACTACATTGATTCTTGAGTACATGAAGTTAAATAATGGTTAATTTTGTAACAAATATTGAATAGGCAGTTCCTGCCACTGGCTAAAATCTTTTCAACGTACAGGCAAAACTGAGTTTTGCTGCTCAAAAACTACAGGATTGAGGATTAGCTAGGGAAGGGCAGCCCCTGTTGCAGGAAGGGATGTGAGAGTTACAGGTAAGACTGGGAGAGAGAACTGCAGAGTCTGCCTTGTTCTTACCGCCACCAGGGCAAGCAGAGGGTTTAAGGACAGCTACAGCTCAGAGGAGCAGCTATCCCAGCGCTGGAAAAAGGCTGCTCTCCTATATGTTGACCTTTCCCTCCACAGCATCAGCAGCTCAGCTCTCTAGAGCTCTAATGTCGCCCCAATTAGTCAGAAAAAACATTCACTTGCCCCAGGCAACCACAAGGATGACTTTTTTTGTAAACATGAAACTTTCTATAATGCTCTTTTCTGTTTGCACGTATCACACAGTGCAGATAGGTTCTTGAAATCCCACCACGAAACAGAATTTCTCACTAGCATCCACTTAAACATCACAACTGTATACAAGACCCTGTTAAGCTTAGACACAAAAATTCATTTCTACAGACCCTTATCTGTAGAACATACAATCATATTTTAGAAACTGTCCAATCTGTGCTCATAAAGTTTATACACCATTCTTATTTTCATCCAGTATTAAATATTTAGAAGTCAATATATTACTTTTTTGTAGGTTTTTTTTTTAGTTCTGTCCCTCTATTTTTTAATCTGTAAATAAGTAATGGGAAGAAAAAGTATTATTTTCCCTTTCAAGCATTTCTAGCTGAGCTGTCACATAATGAAATATTTCATAATATTTGACTATGTTAAGGATATAACTTTCAATGTATATCCTCACTTCCAAAATTTCTGAATACAGTACATTGAAACTGAGCAAGTGTGACATAGTTCTTGGTTCCCTTGGGAACAATATTCAGAGCTCGTTTGAGTTGTGACCTTCTTATGCTGTCAGGTATTTTTGTTGGATCTTCAGAGTAGAGATATGGAGTGAAGGACAAAGGCAAAAAATAAGACTAACTTAATAGGTGAAAAACAGATGAGATACTGCTCTATTTCAGAAGACATTGCTGGCTTTTTATAGGATCTGCCCCATTTGCATACTCTGTTGGAGAGATTACTCTTTTTCATAGTAAAATATTTTAGATGAACTATGCATACACCTGTCCACAGCATAACTTAGGGTCTGAGATGTCAGTAAAATATTTTAGATGAACTATGCATACAGCTGTCCACAGCATAACTTATGGTCTGAGATGTCGAAATATGTTTCAATAAAGAAATAAGAATGCAACGGAACTTCAGAAATGATTTTGCAAAAAGGATGACAGTTTAAAATTGAATATATTCACAAATCCTATAATATTGCTTTTTGTCTCCTGACACCATTACCTGAGATAGATTAGAGTTATGAAGATTATCCACTACAGTAAACAGTTCAGTTATCATTTCTGCTTACAATTTATAATTTCTGCTTACGTACAGTTTAACCCATAACTTGGGCCCTATGAGTTCCAGCAGTACAAATTGTAGTAGTACAGTGTTTATGTATCCTTCCTTCATCTAAATCTGATTTCTAAACTTCTGACATGTTCTCCTTTCAGTCCACCATAATCACAAACCCCAAGCTCCTACGTGTAGTTCATACACATATAAAGATCAGGCTCTCTTTCCAACAAGACTTTCACTCATACTTTCCTATTATTCAAGGCAGGATCAGGTCAGTGAATAAATTTCCATATCTCTTCTTCGACCTGCTATGCGTTATGCTTCCCTTCTTCCAGTCATTTCTTCACACCTCATGGAAGGAACGGCATGCACAGCTGTGGGGTGTATCTGCAACTGGCTGTTCATTACAATACACATCTTGTGTCAATATTCTATCTTGATATCCCACTGATGAGCACAGTACTCATGAGAGGTGATCTTAACTATCTGTGTGCATGCGTCTATTAAGGCACATATGTGGTTTCAGTTAGTGTCTTTTGATGTAGTCACTCCCTAAAGTATTTATCACTCCAAAACATTTCAGAAGTAAATAACTATTTTATAAGTCGGAAACTTGTATGCACAAGTGTAACAAAAATGCCATTTCAAGACCTCTAAATAGGAAACAAGTTGGTCTTGGAAAAGTTTGAGATCATGCTTGACTGACTCTAAGCATCCTACGTAACGTGCACGTGGTCAGAGCATCGCTGAAATAAACAGCAGGGAATTAAAAGGTAATAATTCAAGTCCAAAATTTCTGCTTCTATAATTTCCTTTATACCATAAATGCAACAAATGTAGACATTGTGCAGTTTCATCCATGAGAATTTACAAAAGTAAACATTTTGTTTATGAGCTGCAGCTGACTGATGCCTTCCTCACTTATGATCCATTTCTGGATCCACTAACAGAAAGCAGCTGACAGGTCAAAAAAACTTGTTCAGAGACACTGGTTAGAGACAAAGAAGCTTTCCTCCCGATAATCAATACATTTCTGTTAATACAGCTTAATTTTTAATACTGCACTGAATCATCTTGAGCTTATTAAGCTGCCTCAAGTTACAAGTTTGAGACAGTTGTATTTAAACATGAAAATAAGGAGAAAGATAAAATTGCTATTAGTTTTCAAACCATATTTAAGTTGTCCTTTTCTTGTCTCGTTTTTTTTTTCCCCCAAAAGGCAGCACTGAATTTGTTCCTCCTACACAGAGATAATTTGATTGTTTTGTTTAATTTTATTGTTTTGCTACCTTAAGTTCTTCCTTGCAATGACTTTTCTACAGCAGGATGATCTCTTTAAAGCTCAACCTGCTAAATTAATACTGTGCTTTCTGTTTTAGGTATGTGTTAAATGAAGCTGCATAAAATGTTATAATATACCCATAAAGCAGCAGCAGATGCAATACGTTCAAAATTATTATTTTCTTTTAACTTTATAAGCATACAGAAAGTTTGCATTATCACCTATCCTTAAGCACATCCCTGCTGTCAATTAAGGATGTGCCAAATCAGCTGCAAACACATTTTCTAGTCAACGAACAATGTGATGTCGTCCACTGCGTGAGGATAGTGGCAAGGCACTAAGGCAGAGTCGCGGACATGGGCGAGGACAGTATAATCCTCAGTCCTTGGAAAGGATGTAAGCAAACCAGATTTACCTACCCCTGACATAATGGCTTCCCACGCTCACTAAAGGAAAGGAAGACTGCTCAGAGAAACAGTGTGATGGAAAATGGGGTAATGCACAACGTCATAGGCACCAGTGGAAGAGCACAAAGAAAGGGCAGATAACAATGGAGAGGGGCTCGAAATGAGCATAATATAGAAATAAAATATTTTACAATATTAGTATAGAAAACTACTTTTGAGATGGTAACTTCTTGGTTATGTGTCTTTTTGAAAAAAAGAAAACGTACCGACAAAGGTCAGGCTTTTCGGAAATCTAATGCGGGGTTTCAAAAGGCATTACAAATCTCTCTGGGAAATCGGATATCTTAAAGGTAGCTGCACTATGAGGACTTAAAAGTTTTCTGCTACTGTACAGAAGTAATAAACCTGTAGTCTTTTAAACACCAATTTGAGCTTCTTGTAAGGTATGGAGGATTTAAAATATAAAGTAAACAAACAAGAATACCACACGTTTGTGCTCTTCTGTATGCCAGGATGAAGCATCTTGGATGATCATGTTGAGACATTCCAGAGGATTCCAGTCCTCCTGTGGCAGAGAGGGCATATACTGTCTTTGCACCTATTAGTCCTTTTTAGTGCAGAATTAGATATAACGAGCTTCTGTGTTACATTTACCTAGATATACACAGAATATTTACATGTCCTGTTTCATGGAAGGGGGGAAGTTAATGAAAGAAAGTCAACATCAGACTGCAAAACATCAGCCTGATAAGCATGCAGAACAATTCCATTCTGCCTTTTTTTTTTTAAGTGAAAATACTAATATTTCTGCGGAAGACCTGTTTACAGTTCCAAGGTGCAAAAGAATTTCCCCATTAAAACTGGACTGAACTTCTAAAAATAATGAGATATTCCAAAATATTACACATATGCAATTAATAAAAATATCTACAACTTCTTTGGCATTCATTATACCGGGGTACTATCTCATTAAAATATCATAAAACAAATCAGTTACAAATAAGAACCTTATCTCCTTCTAGTTAGCTACACACACGTTTTTTTTCCCCTCACTGAAAAGCTGTTGGGTTTTTTATCTTTGAATAGAGAAATACATTTCATTCCCCATATGTTTTAAACCAAACTGTTGCAGACCAGCACGTCACAGCATGGCAAGAGTACTCAGATATTCACCCAGCTATTGCCACTAAACTGTCAGAATAAGAAAATACAAATTAAATTAAGAAAGTACATTTAAGGTAGCTTCCAAAATATAGCATTATTTCTTCTAGCACTGTAACAGCAGTAAAATAGTCATTTATAAGGATGTAGTTCTTCAATACAGAGTAAAGCATTTTAAAATCTAGAAAGAAATAGTTATACATCTCTATATAATTGGGCAAATATCTGACACCATAACAACATTTTAACCAAGGTTTTACACAATGCGGATAGATTCTGCAGAGGTATTTCACAAATAAGATAAATAAGAAAATTATAATTTAAATCCCCAGTGTTGTCCTCCGAGACCAGAATGAAGGGTCTCACAGGCTCAGAATACGTGTAAGATGCCAAGGTACAAGATAAACTGGAATTTACTCTTAAAGAGGATTGTATATCAAAGAATGGAGACTTGTGTGTTTTTATTAGTAATAACAAAGTTTCTGCTCAGTAGACAATTCTGGAAGAAGTCCATGAAAAAATCCCAGGGTAAGTTATCTGCTGATCAGTAGAAACCTTAGTAAACTAGTACAGACACAAAGCGACAAACTTCTAAAAATATACAGAATCAGATCTCAGAAGGAAAAAAAAAACCACCACCAAAATTTTCAAAAGCTAACAGAATGTACACATCCCTATATGCTTTCAAAATAATTCCCTATTTATAAACAACATTATGTGCATGTTTTTCAAAGATACATTAAGCTAATTGGCTTTAACCTAGCATTGCGAAAGTGTTCAAAATTCATGTAATGTTTCACAGATTTGACAACAACTAAAAATTGATCCAAACTTCAGTCAAGGTAACAGGAGATTCTACATTGACCTCAATTAGCTTTCGATCAAGCCTTAAGAGAATTAACAATCCTCTAAACAGTTGTCGTTCATGGCTACATGCATAGAGAGTACAAAGTGCCGGCACCTTTAGAATGAGCAAAGTTACTCTAATTGAACAGAAGACCAGCCGCTATTTTTTTTTTTAAAGAATGATTTCATTAAAAGTCTGCTAAGGCAGGCTTGCCCTACTGCTGAACTAAGCCTCAAGGTAACCTTAGAAACATTAAATGCAGAGAAAAAGACAACAGAGTTGGTAACCTCAAGAAGTTTCAAATTCAACAGAAGGTTCTGAATCAGACTTATCTTCCTAACTGAGGGGCTGGGTAGCTGATGGCTTAGAGCAATTTTTGCCCAAGAAGAGTTCATTTGGTGAGTCATCAACAATTAAGAACAAGCACACTTTCCTACTTCTTCAAACCAACCCCTCACTAATAATTTGTGTAGTCTTGTGACCTTAATTCTCAGTGTGGGCAGAAGCAGAGGTAATGTAGAAACTGAGAAATAAGGGGGGGGCAAAAGATTTATTATAACCCACTCCAGAGAAAGATGCAACTGGATTTCACGCACAGCTTAAAAGAGAAACACCACGCACATTAAGCCTTGATACTCATCTCTTCAACAGCAAATAAATAATATGTCTGATTGCTAGACATTCTCTCTATATACAAGATGACAGTTGATTAAGACTGTATTAGAGAGTTCAAAAATTCAGGTTGAGTAACCATGGCCAACTGTCAAAAGTAGTAATGAAAGCAGAGATATCACTATAATCAAAAGCAACAGGGAAATGAAGAAAACTGAATGCTAATTATTTGTGATTAGTTTCTCCTGTCAAGGAAGAAAAATGCCAACTTGCTGAGGTAGTTAAAACAGAAGGAGCTGCACATGATTCTAACACCTTATATGAACTAGATTATCCCAAGTTCGAGCAAGATACCTTGTAAATGAAACAAAATTTCCTGTTTAATCAGATATAGAAGATACAGACAAACTGTCAATTTTCCCTTATGTTGCCCCTGCCTACCATCCAAAAGATGTCAGTTCAAAATGGTATCTTGCATCTTTTTGACCTCTAGGGTCTATGCCCATAACTTCCTCTTGCCCTAATTCTTCCTGAGCAGTCGAAGTGCTATCACCTCTCAAATACTTTACCCTGCCACTTAAACAGGTCACTTGTAAGATGCCAGACTTAAGTCCTTAGAATCTCTGACAAGACTTCAATAAATTTGCAAGTTAAAAGTTATGAAGAAATTGTTCCACTCACATTTCAAAGTAAATTTCCAAAACTTGATTTTTTTAAGAGACACACACCACAATAAGTCATGAGAACTTCCTTTATTCATGAAGAAAACTGAAAGAGGAAAAAAGTCACAGATGAAAATATATCCAACTTGAGTGAACACATTAAGTGTCTTTTGGCACATACAGAGAAATTGGGGGGAGAAAGGAAGAAACAAGAGAAACAAACATTCAACATACATATAGTGCTAAATAACTAAGCAATGTAAAGCCTTAACAACCCAAAACCGTGCCTTGTGGAGAGTGTTGTGTATATAGCAGCGTGAATTAGAACGTGGGCATTTGTAATTCAGTCTAGCAGGAGTGAATGAAATAAAAACTAGAGTACACAACTACCCCAGCAGACACGCACAGCCATTTCCCATCAATTTTGACCGTTAAATTTCAGTCAAGTCAGGACAAACCGCTATTATAGTGTTTCTACTGCTGATTATCTGACAATTACATTAGACAAATAGCAGCGTGAATTAGAACGTGGGCATTTGTAATTCAGTCTAGCAGGAGTGAATGAAATAAAAACTAGAGTACACAACTACCCCAGCAGACACGCACAGCCATTTCCCATCAATTTTGACCGTTAAATTTCAGTCAAGTCAGGACAAACCGCTATTATAGTGTTTCTACTGCTGATTATCTGACAATTACATTAGACAAAAGATTAAAATATGCTAAGTGGTCTGTAGTGGAAAGAGGTAGGACAATCTAACATAGTACACCTTCTAAAACACTGCTTGAGTTATTTTAACTAGTTTCCTGAGCTATCAAGTCTCACCACACAAAACATTTAAACCACGAACTATTCCTCCCTGATTTTACACCACAAGGAACCCTAGGTATTAAAAAAAAAATAAATCTTCCAGCATTTAACAGAGGCTGAGGCTTGCATTAGTTCGAAGATCAACACTGGGCAGCAATGCCGATTTAACCATCTTCTACTGAAACCTTCATGTTTTAGTTCGAGGGAAGAAAAAGCTCCAAATCTAGACTGAACAGCAAAGTCCGTATACATTAATGATTGTTTATTTTTTTTAAATTTGTTTTGGATAAACAAAGGTGTTAATTATAAAAGTCCTTGTTTGTTCTGTTTGTTTCCTAATTAGAGAAAAATGGCAAGTCTCCCAATCTAAGCTCTCTCCCTCTGAAGAATTTAACAATACATTTGGACAGGTACATATACTTGTTTGGAGACCATACAATGAACAAAATCCCATTTGCACTTAACAGAGCAAAGTTTGCCAGAATTCAGTGTGTGAGCCAAGGCTCCCTGCTCTCTAATGGCAGAAATGGCTGTCCCCACCGTGGAGCGCTGGGTTGGGTACTTTCCTCTTGGCAAGTACAAGCCTGGAAACACCCACAGCACCTGTTGTTTATTGTAAATGGCTGCACTGGAAATAGACATGTTCCTACTGTGAAAGAAAAAAGAAAGAAAGAAAGAAAGAAAGAAAGAAAGAAAGAAAGAAAGAAAGACAGTCTTTCACCTGTTCTATTCACAGCTGTTTCTGAAACTACTTAACTGCAAAGTGCATTTATATAACAACGCTCACCTAAAACCCCGAAACACAAAAGCTTTCTGTAAAGATAGTTAAAGATTATTGTCAAAGCAAGTTATCAAGAAAAATGAGATGAGGAAACTTATGGAGGTCAGGAATAAAGCCAAGAAATTTCAATTCTAGGGACAAGGCAAATGGCTGGAATTCTGTACTCAGTTAAATCTGGAGTAGCACGTTGTTCAGTGAAAATTCTCTCTATGTATTTAACCAACGTGTAACTGAAGTCATGTTCTTTTCTGTAAACTGTGTGTAATTACTTTCCAGATCCTACTTGCAGAGAATATTGAAATGCTACCAAGTAACAGGGATATGCAATGTGAGCACCTTAGATGATTATTTACTAAGGAAAAAAAAAAAAAAAACACCAAACAAACCACCACTGAAAATCTCCTACAGCTTTTACCAGTAAGTACAGTGAGATGCGAGTCCTATGGCCTCTTCCTACTCACCTTTGTTTAGACTGAGTCACTTTCCTGAATGATTCCCCTACTCTATCCTCTTCCCTGAAGAAACCATCTCCCAGCTTTTTCTTGAGAAAATCCTTCTGCAGCCGATATTAGCAACTGCCTTGTTTTTCCTTTGTCCTTAGCTTTTGAGGGGATAATGGAATTATGCTGGCTTGAATCTTAACTGTATTAATTCCTACCAGTAAGATACTGTGATCAGATCTTGGGTCCTGATCTGGCTCTCTCCTTTTGATTAAATAGGTCAGTGGGAACCTCTTTCAGCAAGTCTGATTACATAAAAGAATAACAGCAATAACAATGATACTGCAGATCAGATACCAGTTATTTCTGTCACCTTACAAGCAACCATGAGAGTACGTAGCTCTTATCAACTGAGCACCTCACAGTGCACAACCTACTCTGAGGATTTGTGATTAAGCAAGGTATTGTGACCATCCTCTTAACTGTGGGAAACAAAGGCACAGAAAAATCATCCATAAGAAATCTACAAAGATCCAGACATTAAAAGTAGACCTCCAAAGCCTATCAGATAGCCATCTCTAAGATCTCTCTCTCTTTCGGTAAGTGACCCCAGTAAAAGGAACTTTCCTGTTTTTATTAAAATGGTCTTGACATACTTAATGTATTAGAAAGATCTTATTCATTTGTACTCAGCATGGGACAGCGTCTGTCAACTTCAGTCCTGTGCTTAGCAACCTGGACTCCTACTTCAGTACTTTATTTTTTTTCCAATCAGCTTTTCTATTGTTCTTCCCAATTAAACAATGTTTCTTCGACTTCTCATACCCTACAACCAACCGTCACAATGGACAATTCACCCCCCAGTACACCTTTAATATTCCTGTCTCCTACAGCACGCTCCATGTATTCCCCCTATTCTACAACTGCCTTTGCATTTCTCTAACCCATCATAAAAGGAAGCAAAGCTATTTTATCAGTATTTTTGTATAACTCAGCTTTGAGATTGGCTTCCACATGCCTGGACTGAAAGGCAGGCTGCTCAGAGCTGTCAGCAGAGCAGAGTCAAGCTGAGCTCTGCCACGATTTATGCAGGTAAGGCCAGACCTGTCAATTCCACTGACATGGCAGCGGGGAGGAACGAGGGGCAGAACTCTTACTGCTCAAATTCTGGATTCACTGCATCACAAATCCAACACTGATTCCAAAGTGACAGAATACAGCATGTAATTAAAAAAAAATAAAAAAAAAAAAAACAAAAACAAACAACCACAAACCACACACACTTCCCTAGCACAACAGCAGGATAAATAAATTGAGAGACAATCTATATTAACACTGCAAGCCTGAGAGCAGATTGCTTATTTTTTCCCCCATTTAGATTCCAGACTGAGGCTAAAATATTTTGCTTAAACAGAGGCACAATGAAGAAAAAACACAGTTTGATTTATGACAAAGATAGATCACATGTATTCTAACACTATTATTTATTAGCATTTCTCACGAGTCTGTTAGAATCTAATCAAAACACCAGAACGCACTTTGACAAAGCCACCTGCATTTCACCCCAAGCAGGATTTCCATGGATGAAGTTGTACTTAGATTATGAAATGACTGCTTTGCCACCAATTTCCCAGCATTACACAAGTCATCTGATGAAAAGCAGTATTTAAGTATTACAGTGGTCCATATTCCAGCTCCTGCCATAACTGGTAAATCATGTCATTTGGGAAGGGTAAAAAAAAAAAAGTTCTAGTCAGCTGCCAAGACTAAATACACTAAAGGTAGTGTTTTGCCTTGGTGATGTTTCTACTTATTCTTGCAATTAACACATCTGTTAGCAAGGTGGATTAATATATTATACTTTCAGACACTTCTGAATCTGAAACTTTTCTGAACAAAATCATTCAATGTAATCGGAAACTTTATAAATTCAATCGGTATTCCAACTGTAAGGAACACCTGCACATTTTGGTAATCATGCCATTTGAATTGGCACACGTCCACTTGAGGGCACTTTTTTCTGGAAGACTTGCAAGACATCTGAGTAGAACTAAGCTAACCAAAAATGTTTCATTGGTATTTCTGTCTTCAGTAGGAAGAACACTTTACTGGCGTTATGGAAATCCATTGACTGTGCTAGCTTTTTGACTAAGTTGTCTTAATTTGAATTTTTTATTATTTTTTTTAAAGGTTGTACTGAAGCTGTAAAGTTTTGGAATAGAAGACTGACTCTTACCATATTACAGCACCATGCTGTAATAGCTACTTGCTGACTCTACTAGAAATACTATCTTAGAAGATACTTTTGGCTTTAGTATACCTGTATAATACTACAACTTACAATGCTTACACATATTATGTTCGGCACTCTCTTAAGTTTACAAGCAAGGTATCTATAGCAGCTACTTGAAGAACTGCCAGAATCAGCTTTATATAAACTGGCCTTAATACAAGGGAAACGATTGGTATTCATCTATTTGGGGAAACACAAGGAAGATCCTTTAACACAGTAAGTTTCCTTAACATGATCTGTTCTGAAGCTTCCTTTTCTTGGTTCATAAGTGAAATAACCCATGCACACAAGATGCACACAAGAATCACAGACAAGAAGAGAACTAGAATGACTGGTTTCAAGTTTCCCAAATCAAGAGGAAGGAAAAAAAAAACTCCACCACCATCTGTCCTCTTCCTTATTAAGGGATCATGACGATGGCAGTTTCTTTGTTAGTATTTTGCTTCCAGCTACTTGTTAGATTCCTCCTTCATCCTAGTACACACACCCCTGCTATCAGACTGTAACTATAAAATGAAAACTCACTGTAGAAAAAAAGGGCATCTAATTGCTTCCTTTCTTGGAGGTGCATCATTCAGTTCTCTTGTAGCACTAATACAATCTGACATGAGCATTGTAATTCAATGCATCAACTAGAAAATATATAAAGACAGCTTTTCTGAAAGGCAACGGCTTTTTTTTTTTTTAAATACAAGAAGGGAATAGTAAGTAAACCTAATGTATGTATTACCTTTATCTTGACAGGAGGAATATATAAAACGTACAACAGCAAGCAATATTGTGTATATCATTACACACAAAAATTTAAGTACTTGTAAATGCGGACAATAGTCCAATATCCTGTCAAAGTAACAAACCTGCATCTCAGAAATAGACAATATGTGGTGGAGCTGCTTTTATTTTTTGAATTAATGATGTGGAGATTATATATAAAAGCCAGAGAAAAAGTGCTTTTTTGCAAATAGTGAATATGTATTTCTTACAATGTTTGCTGAAGATTATGCTTTCCTATGAGCAATTCAATTTTAATCCCTTTACTGTATGTATTGAAGAACACCAAACTTAAAGGAAGGCTTTCTATCACTAACATACAAAACAAAATCATTAAGTTGGCTTGAGACGTTCAGGGTTTTTTCCTCATTTTATCCTAAGCTCTGTTCTTCAGGGATTTCTGAACTATATTGGTGTCAGTAAAACGCCAGTGTGTGCCATTCTGGACTGTTTTCCTAATAAAAAGTCTAAAAATTACAAAGTAGATAAGCAACAAACTGAGACAGAAAGACATTCCTCTTTTTTTACTAGTAGAAGAAAAAGTATGTAACAATTTTTTTTTTTTTCCTGAACATGTTCAGCAACATGTTTATGAAAATTAGATATAAAAAGCTAGGCACCTAAACCCCATTTTAAGTACTACAATTCCCACAATTCAAGAATCACTGGATGTTCTGCTTTCTTGAAAAACAGTCCACTAAGTCAGGTTTTTCTTTTTTTTATAAGATTAGATATATCTATTAAATTATACTCGGTCATTTTTTAGGATGCAACTGCAGGGTGCATCCTACTTATCCATTACTCAAAGCAGCTCTGAGGAGTACTTCAGATTTTTCAGATGAGTCTGAAAGAGTCAGCAAGTGTGTGTGCATGGACAAGCTCGTACTCCATTTTACATATACCTGACATCTTAAAAAAAAAGGTAAAAACCAATCTTCTGTATTTCTTTACTTTGCTCTGAAATAAGCACCAGGCCATGAATCTGCAAGCAAATGGTCAAGTACTATTCCTCGGCTAACACAGAAAGTCCTCAGCATTTCATTTTATTGCAAATATAATGATATGGAAAGGGCAAGTGCCTACAGTCATTACTCAGCCTGATAAAAGAAATCAAACCTCAGTACGATTGAATGACAACACACTCCAATTCATTTCTTCCTTGGAATCCATTAACCTCTTTCATATGAGAGCTCTAACAGATTTTTTTTAATTTTTTTTTTTTTAATCTAGATACAGGGTTCTTTTATTATCAGTTACTCTATCATATCCTACTCTCAAAATGTACTCTGCAAACAGCCTGTAGTTAGATGGCCACAAATTAAATGGCTGTCTTGTCTAGTGGCGATAAAATATCACTATGAAAAATAAAGAGGTCATAAGTGATAGAAATATAAAATTCAACAAGATACCTGTCCACTGTAATAGATATTGACTTAAAAGCCATACATGACAGGGGAAAAAAAAAATGTCATCAGCTCTTATTGATAACTGAAAGCTGTGTTTTACTACCTTTGCAACCTTTCAGTAGCATCTCACTGTGCAAGAAATCCAATTCAAACAAGCAGAGAAAGGTACCACACAGTGCAAGTGTGGGTCAGAGAAGACTGAGCAGAAACAAATACTGAACTGGAAAAAACACAGCATTACGTTATGTCCATCTTTGTTGAAATACCATGCATCTACTCTAAAACCAGAGGAAATTCAGTCTCCATAATTTCGGCTGTTGAAATTAGTGATGCCTTTAAATTTATTTTCCTGCATAATTTCCTATGAATATTAAGCATCTCTGTATTCCTCCCTTTTCGTCCCCCTTCACACAATGAATACATTTTTATTTGCCCCTCTGTTATCCTAAAAACAAAGCAAGAAGAGTCTACCAAAAAGTATACAAATAACTGCACAGCCATGCTTATTTATTACTAAAAATTAAGGAATGGCAATACGATGTTGTGAACACACGACGTTTTAATAGAGTAGCCTTGAGCAGCAGTAGTACATGAATAGTGTACACTTCTTTTAGTCAAGCAATTTATAATACATTGCACAGGCCCTATGGGATCTCTGAGCAGCTCTTCACAGTCAATTCAGGGAAAGGAAGTACAAGAGCTTTTTGCAGATATCTGTAACACTCCTCCAAGTCCTAAAGTGGTAAGTTCTTTGTTTATCCCCCCCAACAAAACAAGATACAAAAAAAAAAAAAAAACAAACCCACACAAACACAGAAGAGCAACTGAAACCTCTTCATATGGTTACCCTCACTTTTACCCCCACTCACCTGCCACTCAGCCTTCAAACAACAGTTGCAAGCCCATTTTCCTGGCTGGTGAATGCAGCCATAACAGCCTCCAAGGCAGAGAACCACATTGTTTAACCTTCCCCTTCACCTTGTGCTAGGAAATGAAGATAAGCATTACTCAAGCTACTTATTCTTGGGTTGGAAGGGACCTTAAAGATCATCCAGTTCCACCTCCCTGCCACGGGTAGGGACACCTCCCACCAGCCCAGGTTGCTCAAAGCCTCATCCAGCCTGGCCTTGAACCCCTCCAGGGATGGGGCATCCACAGCTTCTCTGGGCAACCTGGGCTGGTGCCTTGCCACCCTCAGAGTGAAAAATTTCTTCCTAACATCTAATCTCAATCTATCCTCTTTCAGCTCATCCTATCCACACTCCCTGACAAAGAGTCATTCTATGATTCTAAAAACCATTTTATGATTCTATAAGAGTGCCCCCCCATCCTCTCCTGTAGCCTCCTTTAAGTACTGGAAGGCTGCTATAAGGTCTCTCCAAAGCCTTCTCTGGGCTCCAGTAACCAACTCTCTCAGCCTGTCCTCTTATGGGAGAGCCCCAGCCTTCTGGCCATCTCCATGACCCTCCTGTGGATTTGCTCCAACAGGTCCAGGTCCCCTTCTTTTTTGTATTTTTCGGCATATTCATCTCCTTGGGGCCAGTCCACCCTTTTGGAGAGCTACAGCACCAACCCACCAGCACACAGGACAGCGATTCCCCCTTCTTCACTCCATACCTTCCATTCCCAAACCAAACCACAGCCCCTTCGGACTTTGTCCAATCCAGTAAACTAAAAAGGACTTAGTACAGGTGCAAGCACTGTCCCACGGCCATTTATACAGTCTAATCATTCAGCTGCACTTATGTCACTGCTTATGTCAAGCTGTACAACATCTGGGAACAGTTCAAGGGACAGCAGAGGCAGGAACCCGTGTCCAACTGGAAACATGGACAAGAACACACTGTTGTGGAGCCTTGAGCTTCACAGAACTGAGCTGCTCCATGCCACTCATTCTCAAGGCTAGGTCAATGCGTGTGGCCCTTTTTTATTTACAGAGATGCAGCCTCATGGTCTCTGAACAGTAAATAGGCTATTAAAATAAGAATATCTGGTGTTAAGAATGGCTAACTCCATTTATTTTAAAAGATCTAAGAAATGTAGGAGTCATCAGATGCACAACGGACTTGAAGTTACAAAGCTTGCATTTCAAAGAGATCATTGCTTAAAATCCACACTGTACAGCTTGACAACAGCTTAAATATTTGATTTTGCACTAGTTAAAAAAATGCCTGTCTCTAATAGTGATACAAACACTAAAACAGCGACCAGCCACTAAAGGTACAAAAAATTATGTATGACAGCATATAAGCAAAATTTACAGAATTAAAAGTTCCTTAGACATTATACAGTCCCAAATGAAACAAATAGTATTTAAGAAACTGAATTTTCAGGATAACTGATTTTGCAACCTTGCCTAGATTATTTTTAAACATGAAAGCTGTGGAAAAAAAAATAAGAATCAAGACTTAATTTGATCATATCTCCAAATTTCACTTGACTTTGAACATGCTAAGAAGGAAAGAACAAAGATAAAAATCATGATACTATTTCTTTGTAAAACACAAACAAAAATCTCTTGTATTAATAATTCAGCTAAAATATTCTTTGTCTATTCTAAAACAAGAAAGCCTACCATACTTTTCTTTTTAATGGTATTTGGCAATTAAAATTCCTCTTCCCCAAAGCCATAACAATTGCTTTGTTTCTCCTGTGCAGGTGAAACTTTCATAAGGAAAATAGTTACTCACAAAATTCAAGATGACCTGTTTTATATTCCAAAGACACTGATAAATTTTTTTCATTAAAAGAACTCAACACTTTCCACATCCAATACATACAGAAGCTGTGTTTCACACATCAGTTTTTGATCATAATTAATGCACACTTTGCCTATTGCAGTAACTCCTTACTAGAAACAAATGAAAAAGCCTTGCAATTTCACCATTGTAGAAACATATGCTTGACTTAAACACTATAACCCACACACGCTCACACCTATAGTAGTCCTACTATGAATTTCTATTTGAATAAATGAAATATAAAAGTCATTTGTATCCTTGCCTTTATAAAACAGTCCTTTGCAAATACAAGTTTAAATAAAAGAGTATCGAGCTTCAGATTCAAATAATTTACATAGGAACAGCAATATTGTACCAGTGTGCCTTAGCCATGCTAAGATAACAAAGAAAACCCCATACCTGTGTAGCTGAACAACGCTAACATCTTTAAGCTCTGCAAAATGGAATTCCAGTCTCCTTAAAGGAAAAAAAATTACTAGAGAGATAATAAGGAAGCCAATTGAGCTTTAAGATATCTTAGTTTATGGAATATATTGTCAATCTTATTCAAGTGTGACAATAGTACCTACTCATCTCTAAATTATAGCTCTGCATTTGCCATCACTGTCTTCTCTGTTGCCCCCTTGATACACAAACGGAGCTCCTCATTTCTTCTCTATACCACACACAGGGAGACTATTCTCAGCTTACAGTAGAGACAGGAACTGGAAAATGAGATGCCCTGAAACAGCCACTGAGGGGACATACAAGAAACACTCACAAACCATTCCCAGGACCTAACTTGACCAAGTCAAACTTTTTTCCTTCAATCCTATACCACGTATCAATCAGACAAAAAAAAAAAAAAAAAAAAAAAAAAAAAAAAAAGAACAAGTACTCATGCATTCTTTGTAGCAGCAGTATCTTTTAAGTCACTGGTACCAGATCCACAGTTAGCTCAGATTGCTTTAAATCAACAGAAACTTCTCTCAGCTAAGGACACAAGACCCTGGGAATGTCCATGAGCAAGGAAGTCAACAGGTGGATAAAGAATACTGCACAGATTTACCTCCATTTCATGCCTTCTAACTACTGTAAAACGTGTACGACTTTTTTTTTTTTTTTAAAGGTCCTGAAGGTGTCTAGCATCTTAAGATCCACTGCCAATTTGTTCTAACAACAGCGGGTCTCTCCCTTAATTAAACTGGTATTGCATCAGGTTAAAGAAAAGTAACAGGTTAAGACACAAATCAACATTCAAAAAGGATGAAAAATCACGAAAAGCTGTAATATTTTAATGACCTCATCAATGCACATCTGGTATGTGCAGAGAACACAGATTCAAGTTTGTCTTTTTAGATATTCTTTTCTAATACTACCTGACGTATGCTAATATGCCCCCCAAATCTTACTGTTTCTAATGAAAACAGATTTCACTTTATGAATATATTTCTGGAATCAGAAAAGTGTAAAACATCAAAGACCTATCATGTCACTAACACGTCTGTCAAAAGATGATGCAGAAATTCTTATTACAGTGCATTGGCCTGTTTAGTTCACTTATAATGAGATGAGGCTTTCATCATTTCCCTTTTGGAAGTGGTTTCATCATTTGCTGAAATTCATTCTTAAGATATTTTTGGTCCTACAAATACAACATTAAGTCTTCTTTGCTTCTTATTTTATATTACTGAAAACAATCTCTGTCTTTTCGGGGTGTTTGCACCATTCAGCCACTTGCATAAGGTTATCCACTGGACTTCTCAGAGCAAATATCTCGGCTACTGTAACTACCTGTGGAAAACTTTAGATTGAAGCCTGCTAGGTATCCTACCTATTTGGATTATATTCACTCTTTCAGTAAGAAGGGAAGACAAATATTTCTTTTATAGTTTTTTGGCACACTCTCTCTTCATGAAGAGGTGACAGAGTCAAGAAATCAGATTAACGCCGTCATTTGGTTAAGTACAGCAATATGAAGACTTACATTGCAGCATTTCCCTTGAAGAGATTTTTGATAATAAAAACATGTCTGTGATGGTCTACCATCTTGACAGTACTACCTATTGTGGAATCTACTGTTCTGGAAAGCAGCATTTAAAGGCTGCAAACTTCAGTGTAAAAAATTTAACAGAAAAGCACCACATCCACCGGTTCATAGGCTCCACAGCACATACTTTATCATTCCCAGGATTCATTTTCATATGCAACACTCAGCAAAATGCTTTGCCAATTTTATGAGGCTCTTTCCTATATCCGGTCCATACCCCTTTGCAAGGCTGACTTCAATTGTGGTCTTGAAGGATGGTTCCAATATTGTTGCCAAGACCCACAAAATTGTTTCTTGTTCTCTATTTCTCTTATCACAGAATTTCTCTAGACAATCTTCAGTCAGTACTAGTGGCACGATGTCTTTTGCTTTCCAATTACATTCTTCAGCAACACAAAACAATACAGGCCCACAGATGAGTCACAGCTGTGCTCATTGTGCTACCAACAGCTATCTTATGAGGCTATCATCAGCTGACACAAATACTAATCTAACAGGTTATTGCCAATGTGACCTGCAGATATACTGAGCTTTTACTTACTTCTGAGATTGCAGCAACATACCAAAAACCACTAGGGATAAAAAATATTTTTGTGGAACCAGTGCACATAAAGCCTTTCCATAGACTATTGTCTTGCTGATGCCCTTGAATCTTTCCAGGCTTTCTAGTCCTTAAGGGAGAAGAGCCTTGACCCAGAAGAATAAAAAGTGCTACAGTGGAAGTTTTCTGTTCCCCACTTACTCTGCTTAGTCCCTAAATCAGAGTTGTGCTTGGAAGCACTCCAAATTCCATACTACACCCATGTCACGGATCTTGCTTAATACACTACTTTCCTAGTAAAAGTATCTTTACGTCAGCTACTGAAATCATACTTTCTAATTTAGTAGTTTAATTACTCCTAGATGGCTGTACTGTCAGAAATAGAGTTAATCCAAACTCTAGTATAAAGAACTAACCATTCATTCTACCAGGGACATCTAACAGTTCTCACATACAAGCCTACTTTTGGGGGGGTTTGGTTTATTTTTTATTTAATGATCACCTGCAGATCATAGAGAAAAAACCCTTGTTCCTCTTCAAGAAAAAAAGCTCTTTTTATTACTATAACTACTTTTGTTGGTCTATAGGTTACCAGGGTAACCCAAGTCATCAGAAAGAATTAGAAAAAATCAAATAGAAATTGAGTGCTATACAAAGTACCTTTGTAGATAGTATAAGCAGTGTATATATTTATAAACAGAGCAAAGCAAAATGAGTATCAAGGCCAGTGAGAAGCATTCACTGATTTTGCTGATAAGAAAACCTAATGCACTAACAGAATCAACAGTAGCCCAGATACCGAATGTATTAAAAACTTTTAAGTAGTATTGACAGCTTCCACTCATCCCCTGAGCATAAGACTTCATTGTGCTACTTAAAACAATGCTTCATTGGAACTCTTCCATAACAAAGATTATTAAGAAAAGCCTCAGTACAGGGCTTGAAGGTGTCCATTTTTCAGTCCACAAGCAAGAGAACAAAGTCATACTGGCACACAGAGGAAATTTAACTGCAGGGAGCCCTTTCTATTCTCTCACATTCAAAAGAATTTGCAAAGTTTCCAATTGACTATCTCTGCCCTTCAAACATATAACTGATTGTATAATCCTTGGAATATTGAGCTATGCTTTCTTGGGGACTTTAAAAGCACCTCTCAAGAATTGGCAAGTACTGCTAGAAATTATAACTGGCCTAAGAATCTTTAAAATGTACATTTTTTTGGCTGTTCCCATCCACATTAAGTAACCGCAGTCTATCATGTCTGTTTCATAGTATCTGAGCACCATGGACAAGTGAATAATTAGCTTTAGCAAGAATAGCCAGATTTATGTTAGGAAAAAATTAACTCCTAGACTGCTCTGCAACTCAAGAGATGGATTTTTCTCTTCATGCAACGCTAAACTCAGTTCATATTTCCCATGTAGTTGAGACAAATCTGTAAAAATGGACATGATTTAATTAAAATCTGAAGCCTTCACAGTGCTTGTCTCCTAAATGAAATTTCTAATGAAAATGAAAAAGACTATTTCTAAAGATTGCAAGCTCTAGATTTTTAAGTTAATAAATAACCTATGAATAGAGTCGTCTTTGTAGCAACAGAGCTAGATAGGAACCAAAACTGTTAGGACCCTCCTCCCCAACACAGATGACGTGTTAGCAGAGTATTACTCTATAGCTCTACAAAATCCACCCCCTGTGAAAGCACTGAATGAAAGATAGCAGTCACTCCATGCTTCCTGAGCAGCTGCCCAACACAGCAAAAAAGAAGTAACCCAATATGTGCGATACTGTTTTGTCAGCATTTTAATGTAACAAATTACCAATATCCCAACAATGGGTGTTAGGATTTGTCCTGTGAAAATTATGAAGTTTGGAATGTTTATTTTCCTGTCTCCTACTTCGAGCAATATTGAATAAAAATCAGAAGGCTAAAGTCATTTTTTTTCCCATGTTAATCATTGTTGCATTTCAGACATGAAATTAAATTTCTTTTAGCACATAAATATAAGCAGGTGATTTCTGGTTTGCTGTTTTCTTTTAATGCTTGTGCAGACATAACATCAAGTACCTTAGGGTATGGCTTTTGAGCAGCATATTTTTAAATTTTCTTCTTTGGTATGGATTCGCTCTTTGATTTTGTAAAACATCAGTTAAAAACTGCACTCCCAGGACTTCTGCAGAATGCAACACTGTGCACACATACACACAGCATCTAAGAGAAAAACACCTCCCTCTGCCGACACTAGCACTGAGATTTATATCCCAGTTCAAACAGTATCTCCTACAGGGAAATGTGTAGGCCATCCAAGTTAAAGTATGAAGTGGAAATAAAGAGAGAGAACCCCCAGCATAGCAAGTCTTTTATCATAAATCACCAGCTACTGTAAGAACACAATGTGAAGTCTCCTTTTGATAAAAGTCTCTCAGCATTTACAACTTCATGACTCCAGTAAATTGTTTGTAAGAAAAGGACGTTACAGAAGGGTCACTAGCCCGTACCTAAGTATGCACACAAAGATTGTTTCAGAGGGCAATATCAAACCTGTACAGAAATGATGAAGAAATAGTAAGGAAATAAAGCTAAAATATAAAGCCAGCAACTATTTTATCTCTCTCATCTTCACATGCATAAACCAAAAGAATGTTGTACTTAAAAAACACCTACTGGTTTCTATTTCCAGAACACGCTGAGCAGACCACAGGTACTTTCATTTGTCCTATCACAGCTCCAGTTACCTGTGGGCAACAACTGCATTCCTATTTTAGGACCTTCCTATTAGGCCATCCATATACTCACATGCTAGCAGACAGCCCTCTGTGATACGCACCCTGAAATACTCCTCTTCCACGCCATAGCCCCATATGCCTTTTAATTCCTCCTTTTAGCCATAGTCTCTCCTTTTTCCTTCTCTCCCCCTGCAAGACTGTTTTCCTCCATTCTTCTCTTCCACTACGAGCAGTAGTATCTGTGTCCTCCTTACACTGTTCCCTCTTGCAAACAGGCTTTAGTTTTCAGTCTTCCTCTACCTCAATTTCGTTCAAATATCCTCTTTCATCATTTTCCAGAATCCCTCTCTACCAACTAATGTAGCACACCCTCTGCCTATTGATATCTCAAGTGATGCACAATGCAACTGCTCACCACTGGAACCCGATGCTCAGACAGTTACCCAACCACAAATACCTACCTCAGCTATATCCCCAGCAGGATGCCAGCATGGTATGGAATAGCCCCTTGGCTAGTTCAGCTACTCTGGCTGTGGCCCCCTTCCAGCTTCTTGTGAAAATTACCCCTACCCCAGCTGAATTCAGGACACAAAGCAACTTGAATGGTGATATTTCCAACACAGCTTCATTAACAGCTTACACATGCACAAACTTCCAACTTGGAATTAGTCTGAAGACCCAAAGATTTGAAAGACTAAACTTTGGTTTTGTTGGGTTTTTTTTTGTTTAGTTGGGTTTTTTTAACGGAGTAGAAGCAACTGGTGCAAAACAGACTGTACTTAGATGGTTTACTTTGGTACTGCTACTGGAAGGGGATAAAAGTTACATTAACACTTTAAAACATCTCTATTCATTTCTAGCAGCCCAACTAAAGATCTATTTCAGAGTTCCTAAAACATTTATTATTAGAACTAAGTGCAAACTAAGAAGAAAAAAAAAAATTGCTTTTCAGCTAGCCTCCTTCCAAAACATAAATGAAACAAAAAAAAAATCAGCAAGAATGGCAATTCTGTTGCAACAGAAAGTGACAGACTTTCAACAGGATTTTGTTCAAAGTGTGTAAAATAAGATTTCATAGCTTAAGTCTGAGTTGCCATTAACAATAAAGCAAAAGTATTTTAACTAAAAAAAAGTCTTCCCTCTGTTTTTGATACTGTTCTGTATAATAAGGTAGAAAGCCAGTGGAGTAAACTTCTCTTTATTTAATGATGATGCTTTACTTTATATGCAAAAGCACACTTCTGTTTTTTGTTTTTTGCAGCCCACCAATAACAAACAGGGAAAACATGCATTATTGATTGCTTGTCTTCTTTTGAATTAAAAATAAGTGTTGAAATTGTCCACAGAGTTACTATGAATTTGAAGCTTTTTCAGATAATTTTAAATGCAAATCTGGCTTCTAGAAAGGTAAACAAAAAACCAAGATTTTAATTAGAATTAAATTTTTGTCGAAAAAAAGCAATAAAACCAAAACCCACCGCCAGACATAGATGGACAACAAGTGACTTAGCTTCTAGTGATAAGGTGGGGGTTTTAACAACATATAGGTAGACAAGGAGCAGGAGTTACATGGATGAAAAAAATATTCAGAGAGCACAGGCATTAGCTCCCCAATCTCCCAAAGCTGTAAAACACCAAAATGTATTTCTCAGTAGAAGATTTTCCAGCGCTTTTTTTCCGAACAATTTTCTCTTTTCATAGGAATTTCCTGCTGTCAAATGATACAGACCCTAGACCACCTCCCTGGTTCCAGTAAACCTCACGTTCAGTAAGTGCTTCACTCTTTCTACATGCTGCAAATGGAGCCTGTGCATCTAATTGAGGACATTTAGCTCAGTTACTTGATCATATGACAACCAGAAGTGTTGAACTGCTTGACCTTAATCCCTCACAAGGGCTCTCGATTCTGGGGCTAGTTACCTTACTAAAAGCAGCTGGAGTTGATTACTGCCAAACACAGTCCTGAACTGAGCTACAAAATCCTTTCCCTTCTCCCTTTTGCTCCCCTCTACGTACACCTACTACAATCATTGCTCTCTCTAGAGTCACCTTTTCACCTCTTAAAATTCTTTTCTCTTCCCTCACAACCCACCTCTGAGAAGGTCTCGCCACTCCAACTCCATAAAGTCCTCCATCTCTGAACTACTTCTATACTACACTCAAGCTTTCTTCCTCTCCCTCTCTTCTGCCTTTCATAATACCTTTTAAGCTTTTTCTCACTCCTACACCCACAAGTGAAGGCCTTTTTTAGTAACTTGCCTATTATTCTCTATCCACTGAGAAATGAACACATTTTAACAAATCAAGAATGCATGAAAAATTCATTCATGTATTTGTACAAGTCTTCTAGGACACAGTTATGAATCCTTGATTTGCCATATTTTAGAAACTGTCCAATTAATAGCAGAAATCCTAATTTGTAAGAAGCAAATTGACCTACTGTACTGTTCAAGATGGTATCTTTATTTAGAAGGAGTTTAGAGAGGAATCCAGAAGGATATTTAAAAAAAAAATAGAAAACATACCATTGGGAGATGTTTTATTCATAGAGACATTGTGAGAAAAGGATTGAAAACACTGAAGATGACTTAAGTATAATCTTGAAATTAATGAAACAATGTCTATTTCTCTAGGCAATGTACAAAATTTTAACATCTGTACTGGGCTACAGATTTTGGGGAAAGAAATAGAAGTAACAAGATTTCTGATCTATTCTACTTTTTTTCCTGGATTTATCTGGTTTGTTTGAAGCAAAACTGTAAAATAGTATGATAACTTATATTTTTAATATGATTTCCCCGAAATTCTGGAACAGGTCACGTTGTTTGAACTTCAGGCAACAGTACAGAAATTTAACAGAACATACAGCTGTGAAAGTGTGATTTCCACACAAAAGGACTTTAAAATGAGGGGCAACCTTTTAGCCACCCCAGAGCAGGTATGTAGAGTGTGGATGAAGCACAAAGAAGCTCCTCCGTCATCTTGTGCCTCCTTCTGAAGCACAGGTGTGATGGTACAAACACAAACAGAAGATAAAGCAACTACGACCTGGCACAGGAAGAAGTATTTAATGTGTAGGAGTGGCCAGAGTTGAACCAGTTCAGAGGCCTGCTAGCAAATGTGGTCAAAGGCTGCTATCCAGGAATATCTACAAAAGACATTATGAAAGGCACTTCTAAGCACTCTTCTTAATAACTTTGGAAACATTTGGTAAAAAACTCAGGAGTTGTGAGTGCTCTGAAAGCTACCCAAATCTGGCATTAATACCTCCTGCTTCTTAAATTATGAACAAGGACACAGTGAGGTGATATAGTTCAACTGGAGCTACCATGTTCTTCATATCACTTCTAGGCACAAACAGCAGCATAAAATTATTGATTAGGACACATTTTTAAAAATATGCAAAGCTGTTGTTGCTTTATATGTTTCCTTTGTTCATTTTCTACTTATTTTCTGATGAATGCTACACTGATGAAAATGAACCGACTTCAATTGAAGTCAAAGTTTTTAGCAGTCACAGCAGGGCCAAAACTACAGAACCTGCAGCTTTGTATCGCAATGAGCACAGAACAGCTGTTCTTGTAACAGGCAACAGGCTGCATGTTAACTTAACACAGGTCTCAGGTTTTGTCCAGTCTTTCTTGGACTGCCTGAGAAAAGAAATAAATTGGTTTTGCCTGTTAACCTACAGCAATTGTCTGATGACCACTGCCCAATTTGTTTTAGGCTTTGTATGACTGTGGCGTTACATCTATTGTTATATACATAGATATATTTCTGCAACTATTAGATAGTAATAACAAATAATTATTCTGTGCAGAATGAACTATGATCCTAGTATAATAATGCAACGCAAAGGAGTACAGCCACAGGATAACAGCAGAGGCCCTGAAAGCATAAGCACATGTCAGACTAAGCATGCACTGGTCAATTATTGGTCAAATGGATTGCAACCTTGGGAACTGGATAAGCCTAGTTTTAGGAATAATATGAACAAAGATAACTATTCAATATGGGTAAAACACATAATACGTAATAAATTCAGATGTGACACAGATTTGAAGACAAACGACACAAAAACCCAGCATAAAATATACTTAAACATACAAACAGCAATCACACAAAACTGACTCCCAGGGTAGACTGAGGAGCAAGAAGCCACCAACATCATACTGCTCCTGGTAAGGAGCAGAAAAGCAGCCCCCACTGTCAACATCCTCATTCACGCAAAGGACAGAGACACTGAAAATTCTTGTAATTGAGGTCACATAGTCACATTGCTGGGGTGCTGGTGCAGACAATTTTATTTCCTGTTAGTTCACACACCTTCCAGAGGTTAACAGCCTCTCTGGCAAACCCACATATGATTACTCTGCTTCAGCTCATGTGCAATGAAAGAAAGAGAAAGAAAAAGGAAAAACAATCAAGCACCCACCCAAAATTTCAATATTTAAAATGAGTCAGAAGTGAAATGCAGAAATTATATTTGTTTTCTTCACAAAGAACTCAAAAAGTAAAAATGTATAGCATGCATTGTTTTAAAGCAAAGAGCATAAGAAACTATTTGTTTACTGACGCTGTACATTGGACAGTTGGGATTTTTTTTTATAGTTTTGGCCTAAAATAACTGACCTGGAACAACTAATTAATTAGTCCATGCCTTAGTGTAAAAGAAGCATACTCTCACCTGAAGAGCCTTGGGAGACAACTTTGGTTTTTTTTTTTAATAGAAGTGCAAATTCATATGGCAAGTTTATAAATTACAATGCATTTCAAACAACTGGAATTTAAATAAGCCTTCTTTGATTGTCCAGGGAGAATTCTGGGGACTTCCTGTTCTCAAAACTAGATTTTCAAGTTTAAAGAATATCACTTCAGCAACTATTCCCATTATAATGTGAAGTGTCTTGTGTTTTTACTATTTGTAAAGAAGTAACTTCTTTATTAAAGGGAAAAATACTCTCTTACTATACCGCTTGAGGCATATGATAATGCGTAGATTAGTTTTGTCTTTCTTTTATTCACATTAGGATTTACAACTGAACAAGACACAGCTTAACATCTTTAAAAATCAGGGTACCATATAAAAACAACTTCAGCAATTCTCAAGATGATTCTTCATTTATTACTTTGCAGGAGGAAACAAACAAGAACCACAACACACCAGCTGGGCTAAAATCTCTTCAGTTTTTACTCTGACCCAGATGTAATTTATTTTTAAATGGGGTGGAAAAAACCCACACAATTGTTGGAGTTTTCTAAGTATTCAAAACATGAGTAAATAAAGTGTTTCAGCTATTAAACTGTGCCTCAGATGTGTTCTCCAAATTAATATGCCTTAAAAGGATGTTTGAAATAGCAACTCACACCTGGCATAGTGAAAAGAAACGCTTTTTAAACAGAACCGTAATGATGTGGGAAAAAAAATGTAAGGTCAGTGCAACATTTTGTACTGGGTAACTTCCATGAGAAGATGATGTTCAGATTGTTTTGGATGCCAAGATTTGCTATGAGGACCAGGGCACCCAAAACAACCCTTCTCTTCAGGGGAA
>NW_010115148.1:0-18430 GCF_000699245.1 Pterocles gutturalis | reverse complement strand
CATCTTGCCAAGAGGAAAAAGGTGCAAAATAAAGGGAGTTAGTGGTCATTCTCTTATGGCACAGCCGAAAAAAATATCTTCTGCCTTGCAAACATTGTACTTCATTGTAATTAAATTCTCTCACCTGTCCTTAAAATGAACGCATAAGGACACATTACACCACACACGTGGCATTTACCACAGAATACTATGGGTCTGAGAGTTACTGTGGGGCAGCAAATGCCCAGAAAAATGTTACCTTTACTGAAATACGTGCCACAAAGGTACTGGTTAGCGTGCTTTATGTTCATAGGTTTCTGACTCACACATAGTAGACACTTGGTATCACAGACAGGCCGTACCTGGAGAACACTTTTTAAGGAAACTAGTCCTGCTACTTAAAACACCTCCTACCAGTCTAGCAAGATTTGCCCCACATGGCTAGCTCAGGTACACTGGTTACCTCTGTTAAACAATCAAATAGCACGTACACTATCCATGCAGTTCCAGTATGACTTCTGTGTTTGCTCACCCTCTGTCCTGCTTCACTTCCTTCATTCACACACCCTATCAGTAGAAAATATGCAGGTCAGAGCAGTTAAGAAATTTTGAATTTATACATGTTTGTCTTTTAAAAAGGCTGCTCTTTTTAAAAAGTATTATCATCCCATCACCTTCATCCCATCCGCAAATTCCGTTGCTCCACCAATGCTCACATACAAACACACTGAATAACCTCAGATGGTGTTTCAAAAAAAATTGCATGGGTGACACTGCACTGTTAAGAAGGCTGCTGGCAAAGGCACAGCTGTACAGGGATGACTGGCAGGAAAATGAGGCCTTTAGAATCAGGGAGACAAGTTTTGTCTGTTTTGGCATGTAATAATTTTCACTAAAAATATTTTTTTAAAAGCAACGTGATATTTCATATTTAATGATGTTCCTCACAAACCCAGAACAGAGGAGCACTGCAGTGGGAGCCTATATTTTTCAAAAGAACTGGTTGAAGTTGATGCCATTTTAAGGGAGTTGTAGAGCAAAGTTTTATCCAAGAGCTAATTACAGCAAGCTGAGAATACCTCCAGTTTAAAAGTTACTTAATCCCTCATGGTTGAGCTGTGGGTGTTGACTTTCTTATCCCCTTTCTAAAGTGCAAGCTGTTAAAAATGCTAATTGACTGAATTCACAGAATGCCCCCTTCAAAGAGAAATAAAACTGTTTTGAAAGGCAGCTTTTGAATACATCTTGATTCTAAAGCAGCCTATTTAGAGAAAATGGGATCCATAAATGTCAACACCACCTGTAGTCTGCCTGAAAATGTGCCCGCTTTCTGACAACAGCATTGATAAGCCACAGGCACACCAGAACAAACATCATTTACTTTATCTGTTAGATAAAAGTTCAAGGAGGTGGTGGTTATTAGGAAACTTTCTGTTCCTAATTTGTTTCAGCAGAAATCTGCAAATACAAGTATAAGCATCAAACAATGCTAAATAAAACTCAGTAGATTAGCATTTTTCCCTAATAAGCCAGCAAAGTTACAAGAAGCCTGCTTGGGTTTTGTGACATTCTCTGCAAAACAGCACGAGAACATGCAACGTAAAAGGCAAACTGTCTTCTGAGGGCATTGTGACCAGGACAAAGCACTATATGACAGTATAGGCGAAGTAGATATTCTGAAAATGCAAAATCCAGTCATCCGTCTTCTACTTATAGAAAGGACATGACAGAAACAACCTTTAGGCAGGCAGAACACCTTAACAGAGGTTATGAAACAAATGCATTTAGATAGCACTTTATGGGAAATTATTGGATATGTTATGGTTATTCCAATTATGAAGAATGAAATTTTGGTACTGGGATAAGCACAGCTAAAAAGAGCAAAGGAGGAATAGCTACAGCTAATAAAGTTTTTTGTCTGCTAGAGATTTCCTGGGGGAATTTTTATTAATGGATGTCATTTTTCTACAGGAGTTTCTGTCAATAAGTCATGATGAAATAAAAACAGTGGCATAAATCTAAAGAGAAAAACACTTTAAAAAAATATGACCATAAAGTTGTAAAAACTTCTGTGGTCATTTTTTCAACGAAAAGTCATCAAAACAATAGAAAGGGATCAAAATGTGATGTTCTAATGAACCTTTGTCTATCATTTGTTTCTTATTTTGATTGCCAGGTCTTATGTAGGCAGAGGAAAAGAAACAGAGGAAAGAGAAAGGAAACATGAAGACAAGCAGCATCACAGTCCTCTATTCATTACCACTTGAAGAGGACAATTCCAATCTTGTTTTGCATGATAATCTTTTGAGGAGAAGAAAAAAGGAAAAGAAAACACACAGATCACAGAAGTTACCATGCAAAAAGTGAGGTCAATGACTCATCTAGATCAATATCTTACTAATAATGGCCAGGACTTTTTACTATGCAAACCATATTGTAGAGGATTATTACAGTGATAACAAACACACCTGGACACAGAGCAGAGAAAGTACAAAGGGTCTTACCACCAGGAACCACTCTCACAATCCCAAACTGTGGAATCACTGAAAGGTTTTGTTTTGCTTCCTTTTATGTTTTCCCCTGCCCCTCCTCTGTAAAAGTCAATATATCTCAGCCATGCAAAGTCTGGATCATTCATGCGGGTCTTTTCTTCAGACTCTATGAATTCCTCTGTGGTTGCAAGAGCCGAGTGAAACAAGATCTAACATACAATTTAATACTTCCCCACACCAGTTCAAGATCATTTCCCACAGTATGTTAAGTGCACTGTCCAATTCAGCTTCAAATAAAATCAAGCCAAAGGGCTTCAAAACCACTTCAGACAGATTATTGCAAAGTTTAATACGTTTTATTGGTTCTAAGTAAAAGGCTTTCTTTCATTAGCTTAATTTAATTCCCTCAGTGAGTTGCTATTCTTTTGAATGTACCAAAATATTCCAATTACTCCACAGTGGTTAGAAAAGAGCCTTTGAATACTTGTTGATATTTCCTTTCAGTTAGCCAGCCTTTTAAAAAAAATCTAGGCCAAACTCTCTATTACTGTAAATCAACACAGCAAAAATGAAATTAATTACATCAAACATGAATCTGGCATACTGCAAGGCAGGATTAAAAAGATGGACAAAACAGAATGCACGTGCATTATGTCTCACGTGTTCATTTGGCCGTCAAAGGATGACAAAGGGTGGACATCCAGTTCTATTTGAAAAGCTCATAACACTTCTTATTTTGCAAAAATAACTTGGGGAGTATTTGCAAATTTATTTGGAAATACTATGCATTCCTATTTGGTTTTTTTTTTTTTTTTCCATTCTCCATACAACTTAAATTGGTGGCTGCCTAAGTTTCAAACGTGTACTAGAAGGTTAACTGTTCCTGAACATTAGACAGGGCTTTCTTAACCTTCTTTCACTAATTTCATAGAGAAGATAAACTCATGTGAAGAGGTTATTTCTATCAGTTCTCATTTTCTCTTTCAATTAGCAGAGATGTCTGCACTTTGCATGCACCACTGGAGCTACTTTTATTCCTTTTACCTAATGAAAGAGTTGTGAGATTCCCTGAAGCCTTGAGACATGCATGAAATCAGACATCACTTTGACACAAGTGAAATTATCTTCATTTGGGTTTTTTTTTTTTCCTAAATGTTTGTGATTTTTTTTAATCATCTCATCACATATACTCATTAACAATATTGATTTAACCACAAATGTAACCAAACTCTTAAATAGCTGTTGAACAAGCAGAGCAGAGGCAACAGGAGCAAAGACTTCCCCTGTCCCCAACAGTCGTACTTATATTCCTCAATACACAGTGAAAAATCATTATCATTTGTAGGAACAGCTGAAGAAGTCAGCCTGTATCATTTGCTCTGAGACTATTATAAAGGAGACAAAAGAGTGGCAGGAATCCTTCATTTTGATATACAAGAAGAGGATATTTGCCAGAAGAGTGATATATTCTGCCTCCAGCTTCATAGACCTATATTTCAACTAATAATCTAGAACAGAAGCTATGTTAATACAGTACAACTTGAATCCTATTGTAAAAACTACTCGATCAAGTTCTACAGAAATGCCAGAATCATACTAGGATTGATATATTTTTCTGAAGTTTTCCATAAAATTTTATTGTAGAATCTCTGAATACAATTGGACAAGACAGGTCACAAAAAATATAATCAAATTTTTACATGGAACTGGTTCCTTTCCCTTCTAACTTGGATTTTGCGTGATATCAATCTCTTCCCTTCTTCTGACATCCCCTATTACCTGAAAGTCAGATAAAGAGCAAAAAGAGGAAATAACTTTTCAATGTCATCTTCCTTAGCTGAAAGTTCTTGCCAGGACATGGAGCAGCAAGTACTGCCTTCTTCAGCATGAAGAGCAGACAGATGTTTAACACCGAGATTTTTCTATGCAGACAGAGTCTGGCTCGGAACTGAGACTGTGGCATTGCTTCAGCTGTCACTGCCTCAGAATGGGGGACCCTGGTTCTCATCTCAGAATAACCTATATAGTTTGTGTTATAATGTTCCATGGTTTTGACACCAAGATATGCTCATATTAGCAAGATCACATCATTGAGTTTATTAATTCTTCAAATAATTGACTGTCTTGGACTTGAATATTTTATAAAGACTTGAGAAAAAGCTTAATTCTTGTGGTACACTGTCAGTTTCAGGAATCTGATTTGTTCTTAATGCAGAAAGTTCTTCCAAAAAACACACTGCCGGCTAAGAAGATCTGTAACTAATGGAGAAATCCTTACACATATCTGGTCAAACTAAGAACTCCCTTTGGTGCTAAACTCCCATAGACAATGAAAAACAGATATGACTTATCTCACAGAGGAACACTCCTAAGTACCAAAGAGACTGACAGCATGGACAACTTTTTATTAAATTATAAGAGACAAACAAGAAAAATTACCTTCAGCAGTTAAAAGCATTTTTCCACTTAGCTGGGTATTTATATGAAATTTAGGGCAGAAACCAGGCCTCTCAGAATTCTAGATAAGAATATCTCATGAGAATTAACATATTTCCAGCTTCCATCTGTGAGGTCATTAAAGCTCCAATCTGTTCAAAACCAGAAAGTCAGGCCCAAGTAGAAGTGTCTCAATCTGATTTCCATACCTCTTAAGAGATAGTTACCCAGATTTCTAATTTAATAACAGTTTGGGTCAGCTATAAATTCTACCTTCTATAATTGTCAGACTACTTGCTAGCATAACGATCCGAGATTCAGGTTTCAAATCTTTCTTGCTGTAAGTTATTCAAGAAACGGATATTTGCTCAAGTCCACTTCTGTTTAGAAAAAAATTAAATTATGCAAGGTCCCCAACAGGCAGAGACAAAATTCCAAGGCATGATGTAGAATACTACTCTGCATCCAGGAAGCAGAACCTTTGTGTTAACACAGTGTCAGGCTTGCTCTGGTAAGCTCTGTCTCGCTGACACTGCCCTGCTATTTCCATTTCCAGAGCCTGCAGGTGCAGGGTTCTTCGCACTCCCTTGTCACCGCAGTGTAAATGGACCGAGTTCCTTCTAAGTTACCCAGTTAAAGAGGACAAAGTCTGCTTGTTTAAGAGAAGGTCTGGGCTAATTTTTGTGCCTCAAAGCTGTTTCCCTTCCCCCCCCTCCTTCCCACAGCTTCACTCTCCTCCTCTATAACTTCTTGGAAAAAATAAACTTAACCAGATTTCTCATAGAAATGTCAAAGGAAAGGTTAAACTACTCCTGTCTCATTCATCAGAATTATTTTCTACCTCTTTTCACACTTTTTCTTTCTGTGGTACAAAATCAAGTATCAGATGATTTGAAATAGCACTAAATGACAAGTACAGGAGTTGTATTTTCAACCAGAGAAATCTGCAGTCAGATTATGTACAGAAAACCCAAACAGTTAACACCAGACTTTTTTCCTCTTATATCTGATTTCTGACATTCAAGAGTGTGACCTTCAAAATTAATTTCCTTTTAAGTCTGATTTTTTCAGTTCCTTCTTGTTTAACAGTTTAACTATCTCACAAGCACACAGTGTACACCAAGTAGAGAACTACCACAACATGGACCTTACTTTATTTTTCTCCATTTGTTCTACTTCAAGTTTTCATCTCATTTGATGCATCCGCTTCAAGGTGATGTTTAAACAAAACTATTGCAGGTTAATAAAATTTTCCCATATTTATTTATTTATTTTCACCCAGCATTTCCTAAATTGTCAAGAATTCAGATCAAAATGTAGGATTTAATAATATAGGATACATCTAAAATATACATACTACAGTCAAGGAATTGTAAAAGTGATTAGATCTAGTTTCAAGTACCTTTAAAAATTAGGATATTAAAGGGAGTTAAGCATCTAAGTTCCCATGTCTGCACAATGGGGGCGGCTGGCATTTTAGATATTTTTTTTTAACCAAGAATATGATTCACCTATAAGTGGTATAAAAGAAGAAGGTATATGAATTTAGAACCGTTGCCTAAATATACACTCTGCCACTTACCTAGGTCAGGAGATATAGACTTCTCCCCTAAATTCAGCCATCCAGAAACTATGGCATCATTTTTACCCAAGCTTTGTTCACAGTAATCTGGGCAGTCATACCTATAGGAGCAGTAGCTAGCACAGTCTTTACTCGTCCCCCAAAAAGCTAATGACAACAAACCTCTTAATTTATACACCTAAACCCCCTGAGTATCTTTGATCATAAAATGTACAACATTCTCCATTATCTTTGCTTCCTTCAAAGTGTAGTAAATCCACCATGTAACTGTCTTATTTATATGAGCTGGATAAAAAGGGAAAACTAGGAAACACAACAAAGAAAACACAGCTCTATTAAACACAAAATTTGCTAGCCCTTAACATACAACACTTAGCCTTGAGAGGGATGATGGTACACACAAAGTCCTAACCCATTCCTGTCTTCTTTCCTTCTCTATGACACTTCACCCTTTACCTTGAAAGATTTCTACCACTGGTTACAAAGCTCAGCAATCGTGTAAGAGGCTTCCCATCAGCAATCATAAAAACCAACTCCATTTTCATTCTTGAAAGCAACAGAGGCAAACTCTCTCTTGATTAAACACATGCAGCAGAAAGATGTCACTGGTACAAACAGAAGACTATGGCACCGTTCCAGTAACCCATGACAGCATGGTGTACCCTCTTCACTCCTTTGTGAAAGAAAGAAGGCTGGGATAAGGCAGAAAAGCAGGACGGTGTTTTAAGAGAAACCTAAGAAAGAGAACCTCAATAGTTCTGTTGTGATTGGGCTAAGCATTACAGAAACTAGTTTCACCAGAGAGTTAATTACAGAGCAAGTTATTGAGGGCCAGATTCTTCTATTCCCATCAATGTCACATCTATTACCTGCATTGCAGTAGTGCCCATGGGTATCAGTAAGACCAAGACCATGTTGTAGTAGCCACTGCTAAATATTTATAGGCACTACCCAAGGTTTAACACACTCTTGAAAAATTAAAATAACTTACCTACTCCCAGGTACAATTGTGAAAGCTGAATTATCAACACAAAAGCACTTTCAGCTACTTGAACAACATACATAGTAGTGAAAAGTACCACAACCCAGATGAAAGATGTGTTGCTTGTCAGTACCATACTTTTTTTTTTTTTAATCCCTACAACTTTTCCTGCCTCAATCTAGGAAACAGAAGAGAAAGGTGCATGCTAAGGGGCTAAGAGACTTTTCATCTTGCCTTCCCACTCATAATCTGAAGATGACTGTCAAAAGATTTTTAATTTCCTGTGCTATGGAGATCAGGTTAATCTTCACTGATAGGTGTTAACAAAATCCTATAAGCAGAGCTAAATTCTGTGCGCTGAAACTTAAAACCATTGACATCCATCATTAGTAATTATTCCAATGCCCAAATAAACCTTTTTTGTGACAATCACTACATATGTTAGCTATGATTCTGAAGTGCATGTGTTACTACTGAATTAAAAGTTTTAAGTATTTACAATTTGTTCTGGACAGGTAGCGTTTCTGGCTTTTTACAGAATCTAAATCCAACAGTAATATGCAAGAATTCTTGAAGTGAAAGCCACTCACACTAAAATCCCTAAAAATTATTAGCATGAAGAGAGCTGATCAGATTCAGTGAATGCTTTGCATCTCTCTCTACCCAGACAACATTCACTTGAATTTATTTTCACTTGTACACACTAAATCAAATCAGAGTCCACCAAAACTTCCAAACATACTAATCACAACCATTAAAAGAGCCAGATTTGAAAGATGATAGATAAAAGTTTATGTAGTATTAAGTATTTGCTAATAAGTGTCTTTTTCAGCCTGTATGTATCTGTTCTATGTACTCTCACCCTTGAGCTGTTTGCTGATTTAATTTTCTGTTTGAACATATACAACGAAGTCTTCCCTTAGTCCCGATATCTCATTTGTTGCTTCAGATCCACACAGTACATTTTCCGTGAACAGTCCCTGCGCCAAAAATCAATTGTTCAACCCAGCCAGGAAAGAGTACTCAGCAACTGAACACAACTGTTCTTGTCTCTAATGGTCAGTATTTCAAATATTCCTCTCCAACACACCACAGAACAAAATTCTGCAGAACCCTGAATAGAAGGGTACCAAGCACCACAAAGTCAATTTCTACCTCAGCATTTTAATAGTCTCATTATTATAGAAGACATTTGACACATGGATTTAAAAGGTGTGTCTGTATCAGCATTCTAGAACTTTAGGAAAAAATGCTATATTTGTAGCCACCTTTTATACACTGGTTGGCATTGGGAGTAATCTAAGACTGTCCAAACTGAATTGCTTTCAGATATATCTAATCCAAAAGATGAACTCCAAGATCATATTTAATACTACCCAACTAGTAACAGACAATTCATAAATTGAATCCTGTGAAGTGTTCAGCGTGGACATCAGGTTCTCAGCACCATCATTTTTGACACTATAAATCCTCTTCTACTGTGCTGCATTAATTTGAAAGCTTTAATGTCAGCTATGATCTCAGTTTTTGAAATACGTAAATGTTTCTGTGCTGGCATTCATAATGACACAATGCTGAGCAATGGGTGGGACTTGGTGCAAGTTCTCAAGTAAACTGCTCTCGGTTACAGAAGAGACATATTTCCCACAAAATCAAAATTCAACCAGAGCAGAAACACATTTGTTTTAACAGGGCATGCAATTGTTTGGCCAAGAAAGATTCATTAGGAGCACTTGCTTCTAATCCCCAGCTAGTTTTTCCTGCTACCTTGTTGTGGTACCTAGAGTTTTAATTTCCCTCTAAACTAAAAATGTCTGAAATCTCAGCTGCAAGATTAATTAAAACAGCAGGGAACAGAGGCCAACCAGTCTAGTGGGCTGGAATGTTAAAGAAGCTGACACAAAAACTTGCACAAAATGTTTTGCTATTTCTGTGTCTCGACAATGAAAAAGACCCAGTCGTGTAAGGACATATCTAATATACTCTGATATTTATCCACTGTTTCTACATCCACCAATCAGTGCAGGAACTGTTATATCATTTTATAATGACTTCTCCTCATACATACTGCTTTGTCAAAATTGCTTCTGTGACACTGTAGGTTCTGGTGTTGAAACTAGGTCCACAGTACAACCTGGCTAGCTTAATATCTCATCATGCATGCTCAAGTTGACAACATTAAACAATCATAAAAAGCAATGGTTTCAGTATGGAAATCCTGGTAACAGATATCCTCTAACCCTGTACAACTGCTTCTGCCGTGGCACTCTGATAAATCATACAGTGCTACACCGCAGTGTTGAAGCACTGTAATGGCAGCAAGAAAGAGATTAGATAACACAGATTACTAAGAGAATAGAACACTTCTAGAATCTTCCATCTCTCTGATGGAAGACTTCAAGCTCACACAGCTTTTTTTTTTGCCTGTTTTTGACGGTTTAATGTTTTGCTAGTATACTTTCTATCCCCCTCCTCTGCAAAACAAGTTAAAAGAGAGTGGGGAAAATTATTTATTAGACTGCCAGGGGGAGGCTGATTTTCTCTTACAGTATTTATCAAATTCTTTCAAGTCTACGTGGTTCAACATATTTAGCTACATCAAAGCCAAGGCATACACTTTTGAGTTCTTCATTTGCTGCTAAAATTCACATTCTTGGATGCTGAAATGTTTACTACACTCTCTCCAAAGTTAGGAGTTAGTGGTCTTCTAGCTGCATCAGTAGCAAAACTATTTCAGATAACTGCGGTTTACAAGAATATTTACTAAAAATATTTATTAAGAGAAAAACAAGTTCATTGTTTACACTAGGAAGCGTAAATTAAGGCTAAACATTTGCAGGAAAGCTCTTTTTATTCCTTCTACTCCTGCAGTCACATTCTCAGCCATACATCAGCTCTCAAAACTTGAATTTATAACATGAAATAAAATTGGTGTCATCTGCCACCACAGTAACACACCAGGGTTCACATTGTGCTTTGAAGACAATGGAAATTTTCCCTTCCAGGTGTTGAGGTTTCCTCACACTATGCTTCTAAACTAGCAAATTGTACCCCAGATGCCCATCTCTCTCCTCTCAGCTCGTCTCAAACATCTGAGATATATCACCAGATGTCAAGCTGAGAGACACCTAAGAGCAGCAAAACATTGCTCACCATGCTGAGTGTACAACACAGACCTGCTGTAAATTTTTCCCTCCTGTTGATTACTCATTAGTAGTTCAGCTGGTTAGAGAAAGCATGGGTGAGAGTTGCTGGCTGAGCCCTGTTTCTCAGGGCTGCTGTACTCAGGGTCGATAGGCACATTTCCAAAAGGCTTCATGACAACTTGTTCCCTGTGCACGAAAGAAATAAAACAATAGATGAAGCAGAACATAAGACTTTCAAAGATAAAGGTTTTCACCTTGAAAACAGATATTTGCCATGATTCCTCCCACTCAAATGTAGAATAAGTCTCTTGCCAGGCAATTGAAAGAATTACATTCTCCACATCACGCACCATCTTGTTGGGGGGAAAAAAAAAAAAAAAAAAAAAAAAAAAAGAGAGATAGCAAAAAGCCCTACTTTCAGGGCCATATAAAAGCACAATAAGCAGAAAGCAACCTTCCCAACTGTCTGTTTCCAAAAATTCCCAAGTCATAAATTACTGTGTCTGGCAATAACAGCTCAAACGTGAAATATCTGACAACTTGAGACACATGTTTGGTCAAATTAACAGTCAGTGTCTTCAAGCCCCTGTTAAATTGTAAGGTTTGTCCTCTTGCTTAGTATTGGTCCCTCTGTGCTGACTGGTTACTTTCATCAGAAATCTCTTTCCTTTTCCAAAGATATGCTGATTGCACACAAGCTTGATATTGAGGAAGCTAAACAAGCAGCTTGCTGCCCTGATTTGTATGCAGCTATCGCGTTTACAGCTCTACCTCACAGCTTCTGAAGAGTCAGAATACTTTCTACATATTATTCTAGAAAAGTAATTCAACAGAGTTCAACCCTTTTTACAAATTAGCCTTCAACTGGCAATTTTCACTGTAAAACTATTCTAACAATTTGCTTTTCCATAGCAAACTGATTCAGTTCAAGCAACAGCTATTCAATAGCATTTCCCAAGTAGGGATAAATATATAGATTTGTCAGTTTGCCTGTCCAGAAAAGTCTTTATAAGCTATTAATATATTTCCTACGCCATGTATGGATCATGTGCTACTTTGGTATATTATGGTCCATCAACACTCTCAGCAAAAAAAAAAAAAAAAAAAAGCCACTTGCTTCATTCATCTAATCAAGAACCACCACTGCCACCCCATCACCCTCCACCCAAAAAACCCCACCACACAGCACTGAGGAATGGAGGGAGTTTTCAGTCCTTAAATAAGTGGTCACCACTGATCATGAAGTGCATAGACAGAACTTCCCCTAACAATGACCCTGTTTACAAAACAGACAGCAAGATTAAACCCCAGTCATCAAGTACAATAAAAGTCTTGAATGTTCTTTTTATGAGCAAGAGGACAAATCAGCCTTTTCTCACCCAGAAACATGCCAACAATCCAACATGACGTAGTCACAAAGACAAAAGAGATTCTTGCAGAAAAGGTTATTGTTTCAACACTTAATATACGATAGAAAAATATACCCAAGCCATATGCCTTACATTATGCAATAATGAAAATTGCTCTTGTAGAGTCCAACAGAAAAGCCACAAACCTGTATAAAATCATGATTTACTACAGATGAAAATTAAGAGTTAAACTAGAAAGCAACAGAGTTCTAGTCCTTTTAGAGCAGCTATGGACAGTTAATATACCCAAGCCATATGCCTTACATTATGCAATAATGAAAATTGCTCTTGTAGAGTCCAACAGAAAAGCCACAAACCTGTATAAAATCATGATTTACTACAGATGAAAATTAAGAGTTAAACTAGAAAGCAACAGTTCTAGTCCTTTTAGAGCAGCTACTGACAGTTAATGACAACTAAACATCTTTACTGGATGCTTTGTTTGGGATTGTCAATTAGACAAGACAATCAAGGGGGAAAAAAGCAAATGGGTGGTAATTTTCATTCACAATATATTAATCAAATTTATGCTACAAGGTAGAAGACATATATATTTTCAGGGGTTTTTTGTGGTTGCTGTATAACTTGGGTCTACTTGTTGAAATAAAATAGTTAGACTAACTTAAGGCCATTAAATTTCTTGGTTCTCCTTTTATAAAAAACTTCACATCAGTGCGCCTGAAACTTGGTTTTGCCTTTTTTTTTTTTTTTTCCACTTGTTTCTTATTCCAGAGGTCTTTCGACTTGTTCTGGCAATTTGCAAATGCTGACAAGCCCTAGCAACAACCTGTAGGTGGTTAAGTTGTGCGTTTCATTCATCAAGTTACATTACAGAAATTTAGTCCCATTCAAAGAATGCGTTTAACACATTTCAAAGGTATGCACTAATAATGTGTACATAACAATGTATCCGATTTTTTTTTTCAGTTTTAGCTGGTTAAAAAAAGTACATGAAGCATTATATAATTTGAAAAAGGTCATTCCTCTGTGACTTTATTCAAGAGAAGAAATAATAAAACTTGCAAAATATTATACTAACTATACTTGGTAACAAGTATTACACTAATAAGTATGCAGTTTTCTGAAAAAAAAAGAAAAAATTTCTAGTGAATTAAAATGAATTAAAGGAAGCTGAAGTAACACAATCAACAGCTCTAAAGTCAAGAAATATGAATTAACAATGACCTAAACAATTTTTTAACAGCTTCTTACTTAACAAAACAGCTCCCAAGAGTTTCAGTTAATAATTCTATGATTTCAAAGTTAGATATATGTTCCATTAGTGGTTGCACAAAAGTCCCACAGCCTTTGGATCTCCACATTTTACTGCAATGTATAACTGAAAAAATTGTGTAGGACCCTGTTAAGAGCTAATGGTGTTAGAAACTGTATTAAGGAAATAGACTAAGAAAAAGGTTATTTTATAAGGGTTAAACATAAGAGGAAGGGAAAAAAAAAAGAAAATTATAAAAACAAATTGAAAAGCTTCTAAAGGAATATGATTTTGTCCCAAAGACCTCCTTACATATGAAGGTCTGGTTTTGGGTGGAAAGGGGGAGGGTTTGGTTTGGGGTTTTGGAGATTGTCTTTGGTTGGTTTTTTTTGGTTATTGTTCCTCCTAACCAGAAAGGTAACTACAAATCAAAGCAGTGAAGAACTAAAAATAAGCAGAAATAGTGATACCAATTCCCTTAAGTTGCAAGGCATTTTTCTTCATAAACATCAAGTGGAACAGATATTTGCAACAAGACATTAAGAGCCATGCAAAACTATCAATTTTCTCATTACCAAGTCTGAGTGCTTCCAGATAGGTAAGCTTCAGGGATCCAATTCACTCTCTCTACCTGATCAGAACTGTACAGTACACAGTCATTGTGTGGGATGGCGTGAATCCAGCCATGCTGAGAGTAAAGGCTGCAGCATGTGGCTACACAAAGCAACCTTTCTACCTGACCCTCTCCCTCCCCCAATGTGCACTGTATGGGAAGAGCAAGTGGAGTTGCTGATAATCTGTGGGGTCCCAAAATCTGAACTTTAAAGGCCATTTGCCATAGGGACATAAATAAATAAAATGCACCAATAAGTTCACCCCTCCTACCACCTTCTCAAAACTCTGCTTCACAAACTTCCAGAGGTAGTTTTTGCTATTACTGCATAGTAACAGAGGCAGAAGAATAAGGATTATTTCAGCTTTGTAAAACTGAAATTGATTTGACATGAAAGAGAATAGTGAATAAATGGTTCCAGACTATAGCCATATAAGTTATTGTTTAAAATGTGAAAATCTCTCCTGTTTGTTGTATTTTGCTTTCTTTCAATTACTTAGAAGACCCGCTAAGCTACATTGTGCACTGCAAGGGTTAAAAACCTTCTGGAGATACTAAATGGATACTTTAAGTCCAGATGTTAAGAACAATGGACATGCAAGTCAAAATGCCATTGCATTCACTAGCAAGACCATACGGAGATCAGAGTGAACAGTAAATCCTGAACACAAAGGTGTAATTGTTCCGATGTATCAACTAAAGACTGTGGCAATTTCTCCCGATAGTATATTTTCAGGAATACTATCTCAAAAGGAATTACAATCCCTTAATCACTATAATGGCAATAGGGCATCAGGTTCTGAAAAAAGCATGTTTGTCATCACTGATTAAAATATTGTGGACAATGAAAACCTGAATTTATCAGAATGTAACGGAAAAAATCTAAATGAGAGCATGGGTAACCCATCAAGAATGTGCTATTTAAGGTGGGCAAGCTGAACACAGACCATAGTGTGACAGGGTCATTAATTGCTATAAAAAGCAAATTAATTAGAAAATGGTAAACTCACAAATTGTGAGGTTCCAGTTGCAGAATTTTTTAACTAACAGTTCTTAAGTGTAAGAAGCCATCAGAAATACCACTGATACAGTAATATCAGCCATTTGTGTGATTGGTTACAAAACTCGTGTTTGGGAAACATGCAGACGTGCTCCCCAAAAGATTTCCTGATATATAACTAAAGAAAAAAACATGAAAAGTACGTACTAAGAATTCGCTTGTAAATCACATGCAATTTTTTTTCCAGGCAATACAACCATGTGGTTCAAAAGCTGTCTTTTTTTATAGCCACTGAGTATCTCTATGCATTTCAAAATGTGCTGCATTCAGAGGAGACAGCCCTTTAAGAACGAACCAGCAGAGTCCTGTTGGAAGCCATAACAATCAAACCCACCATACTGCCAAGCTCAGACTGCAATATAATAATACCTCAAATATGGGATCACTCATTGTGAAACAGTAACAGAAAAGGTAGAACAAAGGCTAGAGACTCCTTCATGGAGCTAAAGGCAAGACAACACCCACCGTCAAAGGAAGAACAGCTCTCACTTGAACTCATAAACTGTAACAACCTATAAAAGCCCTCAAAGTTCTCTACTTTGTTTTTCCCCAATCCTAACCACTCCACAGCCTCCAACTGGACAGAGGAGGGAGGATTTCTCCATGGAGCTCAGAGAATGATGACACCCATGCCCAAAGGGACAGCAGCCCTCATCCTAACTTCTGGAGTACCACAGCCTACAGAAGTCACCAAAGGTCTCTGGAACATCCCCATCCCTAACTTCCAATATATAACTGCAGCTCGACCTTAAATTGAATAGCATCAAATTATTAAGAAGTACTGAAGTAAAAAAAAAAAAGGGCAAATGGCAGCTCTCCACCTTTAAAAAGGGAATATTTTCCTTTTCAAGACTCCCTCTAATTTAACACTCAGATCTTTGAGACAGCTGTCTACTTAATAGATATATTCAGCTGAACGTAAAAAATATTCTTTAAAAAATAATTATTAGTTCCTTTTTCTAGTTGGACATTTTTTCTTTATCTGGAACTATATTTATTGGCTTTTAGCTTTCTGAAATTAGTCAGCTAATATTTGGCAAGAATAAGTGAAAAATCTTTAACTAGTGCAATACATTTTAGCAATTTTGCTATTTTATAGAAAGAGACATTGATTTTTCATGAAAGCAAGTACTGCTGAAGAGGAATATTAAAACAGTTCGAGTAGTACAGGAAAAATATGCAACACTAAAAGGAAATGAAGGTTATACTACAGTTGATCAAAACTCCAGAAGCTTAGGAACACAGCATGCAATAATTTGCATTGAAAGTGAATTGCCTGAAATAAGGCAAACATGTCATAACAGTCTAAAGGTCTTCTGAAGAAGAGATATACTGTAAGCAAGCCTTCTGCACATCTTTATAGATAGTAAGAGATCTTTCTCTTACCAAGAAAGTGCTGAATATACAATTAAACACTAAATAGTGCTACAGACGTTGTTGTATTCAGAACTGTTCCATAGAGAAAAATCATCTTTCACGAGTCTGACAACTGTAAACTCAAATTTCATACAAGAGCTCAATATTTATGTCAATCAAAAAGACTGACTGGTAAGATACACACATTTATCAGTCTAAGTGAAATAGGCTGTGCTCCTATTCAGAGCACTTAGTATCACCTGCCCACGATATACCACAATTCTGCCTTTGTAAATAAAAGCACTTGTTAAATGTGTTACATTATCTCTAAGAATCCCAACACCACCAAAAAAAATATCTTATCTCCTTCACATGGCCATTTTAATCAAGTTATCTCTAAGAATCCCAACACCACCAAAAAATCTTATCTCCTTCACATGGCCGTTTTAATCAAGTTAGAAAGAAAAAAATCCATCAGAAAAGCCGAGTAAAACAAGGAGCAATCAACTCTCTCAAATCTTGTCTTTAAAAGTTAATGGGCTTGGTTTAAAGAGATTTAAGTCAGAGCCACAATTTAGGGCCATGAAGATGACTAAAGGATTGGAGCACCTTATGAGGAGAGGCTGTGAGGGCTGGGACAGTTCACCTTTGAGAAGCCAAGTCTCAGGAGGGATTTTGTCAATGTGTATAAATACCTACGGTGAGAATGTAAAGAAGTTGGAGCCTGACTCTTCTCAGTGGTATCCAGTCACAGGAAAAGAGGCAACATGCAAAGACTGAAATACAAGAAACTTAATTTGTAATTACGGAAAGAACACCCTACCAAAACTCAACAGCACCACAGGAAACATGCCACCTTTCACCTGCTGGTTTATTTTTGGTTTTTTTTTTGGTTTGGTGGTTGTTTTGTGGTGTGGGTGGTTTTTTTTTTTTTTTTTATAGTGAGGCTGGAATGGGCTGTGGAGTCTCCATCTCTGGAGCTATTCAAAACCTGACTGGACAATGTCCTGAGCAACCTGTTCCAGTTGACTCTGCTTTGAGCAGGGGTCAGACTAGATGGTCTTCAGCAGTCCCTTCCCATGTCAGTGATTCTGCAAAATCCTTGCCTATAAATTATCAACAGGTTGGTGTCACTGAAGAGTCACTGCCTGAATACCTTGATTTGTTGATCTTGATTAAAAATTAATGCAGAGCCTCCAGGTTCTTTCAGAAAAACAAAATGGTTTAAACTGGGTTAGCATTCCCAGTTAATCTAACAGGCATCTCAGTCTGAGCTACAGCCTTGGTTTTTGTCCAATAAATGATCTCAGAATCAAGGAGTCATAAGATGTATTATGTTTTTTACTTGCTAATTTCTACTTATTCTTGGAAGTAGACATTCAGATATTTAAAACTTCACTTTCAAATTTTAAAAGTTATTTATTTTTTTAAAAACAGATACGTATGACTAATCTAATTCATAAAAGCAAGAATACAAGGTCAAACCAAAGATCCATCTAGTTCAATACTCTGTCTCCCAGCAGCAGCCAACAGCAGATGACTAAGCTTGTAAGAACATCACAAGTATATAGGGATAGAGAGTACAGAGTGTTCTGTGGGAATATTCTTCTACAATCCAAAGATTATCAGGTCAAGAATTTCTTGAAAGAAGTAATTTCTTTGCATCCAATAAGTTTTAATAATTTCAATTTGTCACCTACTTGTCCAATTGCTTTTGAACCCACACAAATGTTAGTATCTACATACAATGCACTGGATCAATGACTTACTGCTTAACTTCATGCTGTGTGAGGAACTGTTTTCTTTAATTACACTGAGCCAACCACTTGCTGAGTTTGATAACCCTTAATTCTCATACTGGAACAGACCACTACCTCCTGTTCTCTTTTTCCATGTCATTTGTATTTTCTCTCTTCTCCAGCCTAAAAGCTCCTAATATAACTGAGTTACTACTCTTAAAAGCAAAGTTCCATTCTGCTGATTATCCTTTATCATTCTTCTGTAGAACTTCCGCAGTTCTACTACATCCTGAGACAAGAAAAGGCAAACCAACAGATAATACAAGATGCCTGCACAATATGGATTTATAGATACACAAAATCATGTTCTTTAAGATGAATAGAGACTGGAAAATAATGTTCTATCTGCCTTTCTGGATTTTT
>NW_010115147.1:0-1415 GCF_000699245.1 Pterocles gutturalis | reverse complement strand
CTTGTGCATCCGTCGGGGGTTCGGGGGCAGGACTGGTACCTCCGCTTCCCTTTCCACCCCCGAAAGCGGTGTGGTCCCCAAAAAATCCGATTGGGGGGGGGGAACCAGGTGGCTGCTGCTGTGGGGCTTCGGTCGGGGGGGGTTCCTGATGGGTGTCTGAGCTGCACTCGGTGCCATCGTGGCACATTTGGTGGCATCGGGACACAGTTGGTCCCCCTGGGGACACGGTTGGTTCTATCAGGGCACACCTGGACCCTCTGGGGACACGTTCGGTCCTGTCGGGGACACGCTTGGTTCTGTTGGGGACACACTTGGTTCCATTGGGGATGTGCTCATTCTCGTTGGGAACACGCTTGGTCCTGTTGGGGACACTTGGTCCTGTCAGGGACACACTCAATCCTATTGGGGACACACTTTGTCCCATCAAGGACATGCTCGGTCCCTTTGGGGACACATTTGGTCCCATTGGGGATGCGCTCAGTCTCATTGGGGACAAGTTTGGCCCTGTTGGGGACACTTGGTCCCATCGGGGACACACTTGGTCCCACTGGGGATACGGTTGGTCCTATCAGGGCACACCCGGACCCTCTGGGGACACGTTCGGTCCCGTTGGGGACACGCTCGGTTCTGTTGGGGACACTTGGTCCTGTTGGGGACCCACTCAATCCTATCGGGGACACACTTGGTCTCACTGGGGACACACTTGGTCCCATCAGGGCACACTTGGTCCCATTGGAGATGCGCTCAGTCTCACTGGGGACATGCTTGGTCCTGTTGGGGACACTTGGTCCTGTCGGTGACACAGTCCTATTGGGGACACACTTGGTCTCACTGGGGACACACTTGGTCCCATCAGGACACAGTTGGTCCCATTGAGGATGCGCTCAGTCTCACTGGGGACACGCTTGGTCCTGTTGGGGACTCTTGGTCCTGTTGGGAACACTTGGTCCTGTCGGGGACACCTGGTCCTGTCGGGGACACACTCAGTCCTATTGGGGACACACTTGGTCCCATCAAGGACACGCTGGGTCCCTTTAGGGACACACTTGGTCCCATCAGGACACACTTGGTCCCATTGGGGATGCGCTCAGTCTCACTGGGGACGTGCTTGGTCCTGTTGGGGACACACTCAGTCCTATTGGGGACACACTTGGTCTCACTGGGGACACACTTGGTCTCATCAGGGCACAGTTGGTCCCATTGGGGATGTGCTCAGTCTCACTGGGGACATGCTTGGTCCTGTTGGGGACACTTAGTCCTATCGGGGACACACTTGGTCCTACTGGGGACACACTTGGTCCCATCAGGACACAGTTGGTCCCATTGGGGATGTGCTCAGTCTCGCTGGGGACACACTTGGTCCTGTTGGGGACACTTGGTCCCATTGGGGACACACTTGGTCCTACTGGGGACAC